>NW_011967019.1:0-3538 GCF_000949405.1 Vollenhovia emeryi | reverse complement strand
GTGCTCCTATCTCTCGCGGAATGCAAGCAATGACGATAAAGGCTCGCCGTACTAGCGAGTGCTCTACAAAACGACATTATAATATAATTCACAAACCTTATTAATTCAAACCCTTTTCCGGGTTTATGCATTAACTATTATTGTAACAAATTATTGCCTAAATTAAAACGCAAGTTAACATTTAAATATACTAATTTTGGTGAGTGAATACTTATGCAATTACTGTATCTGGTTTAGACGACGGATCACTAACCCCCTAATCCCCAGTAAACCCGGTGAACGCAGGGTGACTGAAAACTAGGGAAAGATTTGAATTTACAAGATTTAATAATTACATTGATTTATCCAGTTACGAAGTCTCGGTCGATAATGATCTAGATTACCCAGACGTAACACCTGAAATCACCCTTATCTGAACCTGAATAGATATACTAATAGGGCGCCCCTGATAAAAATTGCCTGATGTAATCCTATATCAGGACCTGAACAAACAGTATAAATAGGGTGCGCCTGATAAGGACTAAATAATAATATCATTATCTGAACCTGAATAGGTACTAACCCACACAGCACATGTATAACATATATGAAAGAAAAAAATACCATTGTAAAAGAAGAAGAAAAGAAACACAAAACAACAATAGCAAAGAGTAAAAATAGAAGAAAAGGATAATGCTTAGTACGAGTATCGCGCGTAATGTATTGTTTTACAATACTATTACACAAAAGTTCTGAATATACGGGGATAGGAAAGCTACATTTTAAGTGTAACTATAAGTTATCGTTATTTGTTACAGAGTAAAAAATGTAACTCGTTACCGTTATAGTTACTGATTTTCAAAAGTAACTCGTTATCATTACCGTTACTTAAAAAAAACAATTATTATACATTTTCCGTTATTTTTTAATTCTGAAATGAGATCAGACAAACTACAACATTTACTTTTGCAATATTTTATTACTGACTGTATACAAATATTAATAAAACACTTTTTATTTTAAAATTGTCAAATATACAGTATGAATATCGATTGATACATGACGATTGAAGATGTAACAATAAAAGTAATTGTTAAATTCATTACAGTTACTAAAAGAAATAATTACGTTACCGGCCGTTACAGTTATAAAAAAAGTAACGTCCCAGGGCCCCAGTGTTTTTTCGTAATCCTGTATAAAATATTAAAATAAATTTTATAAATATTTGGAACATATAAATATTGTATGCTGTTTATTATTACATTTGATATATTACAAAAAGTATTAAATCGAAACTCACCAGCATGTTGTGCAACTAAATTATTTCGTATATTTATTATATCCGTTTTTCTATTCGGACTTTCAAAGGTGTTTCCGTTGATAAAACTATGTCAAATTTTAATTTAATATTTTCTAATTTAATTTTTTTGTTAACTTTAAAAGAAAATGTTCTAATTAATGTTGCTAAGATAACTTTTGTACTTATTGCAGCATATTTCATTCCTGCAAATTTGTGAATTCATATATATAACAATTTTACTATATTTTATAATTTGTTTATGCTTACCAATGCAATTCCTTGAACCAACACTAAAAGGAATATAATATTGAGAATGTTTAATATCCTCTCGAAGAAATCTTTCAGGATCAAATTTTAGAGGATTTGGCCAGTATTTATCATTTCGATGAATATGAAAAATTGCAACGATAATATTCGCGCCTTTTAGTATAGTCTTGTCACCTAAAATTTTTATACAGAAAAATTATTATTACAGAAGCTTACTATAATAGCAATAATGTTAAGTAATACAACCAAAATTAATTATACAATTGATATACATATATAATTCACAAAACAATATAGTACGCGGAAAATTAAAATAATATTTATTTTATTATTCTTTATTTAAGTTTTATTAAAATAACATCACTATTCTTGTAAAATATTGATATCAACTACTTTTGTAACATATCTCTAAATCAGAATTTTCTTATTATTTAAAATAAGTAATTCAAATAAGAATGCAAAAAGGAACAAACCTATTTTTATGTCTTTTGTTGCCTTTCGTCCAACTAGAGGTACAATGGGAAAAATTCTCATAGTTTCTTTTATGACACCGTCCAAATAACGCATATATTGTAAGTCCTCGTACATGATTGGCGCATCTATTGTACTTTTAGTTCCATAAATTTCACATAATTCTTCATATACCTTTTCCTTAATGTAAAATAAAGAATTCATTTAAATAAATGTATGCAAAATAATATTTTTATTAATAATGATCGAAAGAACATTGCCCTTGTTAAAACAATTTTCATACACAAATAATATATGTATAAATCTGTGTATAGTTATACATATGTAAAATTACATACCAAATATTTCCATACAAGTTTTTACATATTGTATTTTTATATAAGTCTTTATAATTCTATATTAAAATCTTTATAATTGTATATAATTCTTTGTAATTTTGTATAATTCTATGAATTTATATGAAAAAAATTTTGAAAGGAAAATTTACTAATTTATAATTATATTTAAATATGTTTAACTACGTATACATATACTAACAATACAGGATGAGTAAAAAGTACCGGACCGGTGAAATATCTCGAAAAATGTGGAAGATATACGGAAAAAATCTTCTAGACAAAAGTTGTACGGTTTTAAAAGGGCTATATAATGGTAAAATTAATTTAAAAAAAAAAGTTTTTTATGGTTATATGGAGGCCGCCGTCAGTTTTTAAATTGGAATTCCCTATTGTTTATTATACTATCTTATTCTACTAATTAATATGAACCACTTTTGTCTGAAACATTTTTTGATTTGCCTAATACTTTTTGAGATATTCAAGAGAAAATTTATAACTTTTTCAATGTTTAGTTTATAATATCTCGATAACTGTTTGTTGGAGGGAAAAGTCCCACACAGCAAAAGTTGATCCCAAGTTTGTCCACCGGATATATCTAAAGGGATTTTCAAACATCCCGGGTATATCCGTGAAAATCGGTAGAACATACTAAGGATATACTGAGGACGTCCCTATGTCCGCTTATAAGATCTCGAATCTATACGCGATCCAAACCCGGACATCCTAAGGACATCCTAAAGACGTAATTATATACAATAAAATCGATCCCAACAATATCCACTCGACATCCAATGGATTTCTAAATGCTTTTTAATACTTCCCTCTCCCGCGACGTTGAACTGTGACGTCAGAAGCGAGATTTCATACATGATGAAAATTTTTGTGTTACTGTCAAATAAAAAGATACTTGGATGAAAACATTGTAGTTTTAGTACACTTGTAAAATATGCCAAAAATTATATTTTTTCCTTGACAGTTAATAAACAATAGGTTACTTATCAAAGAAAAAAGATAATTTTTTATGTATTTCATAAGGGTTCTAAAATTGTCTAAAATTTGTTTTTATCCAAATATCTTTTTATTTGACAGTAACACGTAAGAATTTTCATCACACATAATTCTCGCTTCTGACTCTCTCTCTCTCTCTCTCTCTCTCTCTCTCTCTCTCTCTCTCTCTCTCTCT
>NW_011967018.1:21902-120912 GCF_000949405.1 Vollenhovia emeryi | reverse complement strand
AAGCCAACGGCACACGATACTAGTTTTCCTACTGGATCGCTTACGAGAGCCAATCAGGATTCAGCTTTGAGTGTCACCTGATCGAAAACTCTGCATCCTGATTGGCTCTCGTAAGCAATCCAGTAAGAAAAGTAGTATCGTGTGCCGTCGGCTGAACTGTCACTTCGGCCAACGGCACACTGTACTGTTTATCCTCTTAACAGTTGTTTTGTCTTACTTCGAGGCTTAGGGACACCGTTGACCCGGAAAGATATACTGATGTCTTCGCCGACGGTCACATCGATCGATTTCTTGGAAGGTCTTGAGACGAACATCGCCGGTTTTCCGCCATCGATAGCGCTCGACGATATTACATCCACTGTCGCGCTTGTATCCACTTGCCCGTAAGCATTGATCGCTCTACACACGTAAGTACCTCTTTCTGACTCCGTTGCTTCAGGTACAATTAAAGTATAAAGTCCACGTTCTACAAAGGTGCTCGCTTTTGGTATCGTAATTGGCTCCTTTCGATCGCCGCGTAGCCATTCTACTTCCGGAGATGGTACACCTACGATAAATTAAGGTGGATTTGATGGACGAGTTATTTTTTTTAACAGGCGTCTTATTTACCTTTAACATGTACTTGAAGAGCGATAGTTCCGCCAGCGGGAACGCTATAATCCTTCAATGAGTTAGAGAACTGTGGTCTTCGCGCGAATTCAGATCTAATTTCGTCGCGTAAGTCGAAACGCGGATCGTTTCGATTTACGGATCGCCAATCTAAAGCTACATTATCAGTTATATAGTAAGACGTTATATTATCAGTATAAAATTCAAAGACACATTTATATCAATTTCTCACACATCTAATATCCTAATTACCTTCAACATGAACAGTATGAGATATTTCCTCGGTATTTAGCTCATTTACCGCGCGACACGTATATTGTCCATTGTCCGCGACATCAGGATCTGTTATTTCCAGTCGGTAGACGTCATCATCGAGATAACTTTGTTTGTAACGTTCGCCTTGAAGAACCGTTCCATCTTTTAACCAAGAAATCATAGGAATTGGATGTGCGTGTACACGACATTCCAGGATCAGCTTACGATCAGAATATCGGTAAGTGTCTACGAGAAACAGTGATTTATCATTGAAATAACTCATGTAATTTGATAAACGTTAAAACGCATATCGTACTTGTGCATGTATACCTTTAATTGATTTAATAAAAGTTGGAGGTGATTGCGTGGGTTTGTAATCGGAGTAAATTCTCAAAATAGATTCGGTGGTCGAAGTACCATGTGGATTCTCTGCCACGCATGTGTATATTCCGGCATCTTCGGGAAGTGTGTCCTGTACTTCCAAATAAGCCATTCCGTTCTCGTATCGCATTCTACAGCGATTGTTCGATGCGTCTAGTTTCTGATCGTCTTTCATCCAGCAGACGCGTGGTTCTGGATTACCAAGAACAGTACAGGTCAGTCTTATCCTCATTCCAACTCCTACTATCCTGTTCGTCAGTCTTGTACAAAATGATGGTTTCTTTGGTTTGTCCCACAGAAGACTCTGTAATGGTTAATATAAAAATATTTACAAAAAAATTCAGACTCTTTTGCGTTTATACAGTCTTAAGTATGCAGTAGTTTGATATCGAATAGCTACCTTACTTTGATGGAGGTCAGCGTAGCTAGACGAACTAGACTCACAAGTGTCAAAATTGATACGTGAGGTGGTGTCCATTTTTGTACGTCGAAGAGGTCGACTACGCGTACTAGGTACAATAGTGGCATCACTATCTCCAGTTGAATAATCTTCGTATTTCAATAAACTGATCGATCTCGCGCGAATCATACGATTTTCTCTTTTTCTGCGCCTCCTGTATGAAGATCCCATATCGAAGTAATATTTATCCATAGAAGGACTGTGTAATTTATAATCCCAATAGTCGTCGAGCCTTTTTCCACTTAGTGATGTTAAAGAATCTCTCCAGCTGTATGATTTGGAAGTGCTAGAAGGCATTGAGATGCCAGAATCAAACCGAGAAGTATAATCTCGAGAACAATCGACATCGAAAAACATTGAAGTCGATTTGTCGGGCTTCCATGTAGTCTCTAACATGTTCCTAAGAAAACGATCGGATTCATTTTCGCGTTTTCTGGACCATTCATTTTCTCTAATTTGCTCTTTTCTTCTCTGCCTATTTCTAAATATTTCCTCCTCTTGTCTTTTTCGTAATCTTTGTTCTTCTTCCCATAAAAATCTAGCAGTCTCATCTCTCCTAATTCTCTTTTCCTCACTTCTTTTTTGGCGTCTCTCCTCATCCGCTGCAGATACATAGTCAATCACTTCTTTAGCTTGTCTCAAAGTTCTTTTCTTTTCCAAGCGCTCTATTTCCATTTGGTGCAGCCTTTTATCGGTATCTCTCTCTTGATAATCGTTTTCGTCTTTCTGTACTCTGCGTTCATCACCTCTATTAATGCATTCTTTTCTCGTGTATAATCGATTTTCATCACTTTGCGGCTTTCGCTGTTTCCACTCCTCTTCTTTTTCCACTCTCCCCAGTTCTTCAAATTCCGGTTTGCTCTCTTCTTGTTGTTTTTTAAGCATTCTCTCATCTTTCGGTTTCTTCGAATCTTCGCCTATTTGCATACATAAATTTTCGTCCTTTCTTAATGTTAATTCCTGGATTTCCTCCGCTACTTTTTCATTTTGCTTTTGTTTTATTTGTCTTTGTTCTTGATCTTCATTTATCTCTTTACATTCGCTTCCGTTTTCGTTTGTTTCGTCTTCTTTCTTCGTGTCATTTATATGTTTGTATTGTATCTGTTGTATTATTTCATCTGTTTTAATTTCATCTTTCTCTTTTTCTATTGATTCCTTGCTAATCTTTTCTACTTTCTCACCTTCTGTTTTATCTTTTTCCTGCGTAGCTATTTTCTTATCCTCTTGTACACTTTTCTTTGTCTCTGTTTGTTCATCTTTTGCAGTTTTTACTTCTTCAGCTTTAGTTATTTTTTTCCGTTTCTCATTCTCTTTCTTGGATATTTTAATTTCATCCTTTTTCTTTTGACCTTCTTCTTTTATCTTTCCTTCTTTACTAGAATCCTCTTTTTTCTTTTCCAATTTTTTAGTCTTTTCATCTTTTGCTTTATCTTCTTCTCCTTTTATTTTTTCTATCGTTTTCTCGTTCAGTTCCCCTTCCTGCTTCTTTACTTCTTCCACTCGTTCCTTTTGTTCTTTTATCTTCTCTTGTTCATAGTCTTTTTTCTTTTCCAACTCTTCAATCTCCTGATCCTTCGTTTTTTCGCTTTCTTCTTTTTTTATCTTTTCTTTTGTTTCTTCTGTTCCATATTTTCCTTCTTCTTCCCTTCCTTCTTCTTTCTGCTCTTCTTTTTTCAATAAATTTATGATTTCCTCCTTTTTTTGGACATCTTCTTCTGTGTTTTCAAGATTTTTCTGTTGTCTGTCTAATTTTTCATCTTCTTTTAAAATTTTGTGTTTTTTATTTTCCTTTATTTCTCTGGCTTCTGCTTCTTTGTCAGACTTGTCCTTCTCTTTCTGTATCATTTCAGTTTCTGTATTTACAGGGTCCTGCTTCTTTTGTTGCGTTGTACCACTTTCTTTCCCTTTTTCTAGCTTTTCTTCTCCTTTTTCTTTAGTTGCATTTTTCCTCTCATCCTCTGTTGGTTTTAATTTGTCAATATATTTTATATCTTTCTGCTCCCCTCCCTCTTCTATTTTGCTGGTTTCTTCTTTCTTTTCTATCGATTGCCCTTCCTTTTCTCCTATATCTTTAAGTTCTTCTATTTTTTTATTTTCTGCTTTTTCTTCAATATTTCGGATTGTTTCAGTTTTCTCACGTTCATCTATATTTTTTTTCTCTTGTATGATCTCCTGTTCTTTCTTTTGTTTGTTTTCTGCCTTTTCTCCTTCCACATCTTCTTTGTTCGCATGTTCACTTTTGCTTTTTCTCATTTCTTCGGCATCGATAAGTTTTTTGGATTCCTGAATTTCATTTTTTCTATTTTCACTTGTATCCATTTTCTCTTGTTGATTTTTTATTTCATTAATTTTCTCAACTTCTTTATGTTTTTCCAATCTATCCACTTCTTCAACTTTCTTATATTCTTTTTCATCTTGAATTATCTTTTCATTTTTCATGCTTATTTCGCTTTGCTCTACTTCTTCCTTTACTTGTTCAATTTCTGCGCTCTCCTGTTTTTCATTTACCTTTTGCGTTTCTTGAATCACGTCTTCTTTCTGTAGTTTTTCATTTTTATTTTTTATTTGATTAACCTCTTCTTCATATTTTAATTTTGGTGATTCTCCACGATCTTTTTCTTCGTCTTGTTGAATTTTTTCTTTCTTATCTGCTTTCTTTTTCTTTTCTTCTTCTTTCTTGTCTTCTTTATTTTTATCATTAATTATTGCTGAATCTGTATCTTTTACCAATTTAGTTTCTTCTGTCTCTTCTTTCATTGTTTCATTAATTTTATCGTCTTTTTCGACAGCTGCCTCAATTTCAGATGATTTCATTTCTTTCTCTATGGTTTTCTTTTGCAGAAGAGCTGTTTTGTACCTATTTATTATTGAAATTGTTTCTTCCAAGGTCTGATCATGTATAACGTTCATCGCAGTTTGCAATTTACAAATTGGTTTCTCAAGAATTATTAATCCATCTAGTACTGTTTTTTCATGCCATAACGTTTTTGTTGCTTCTATTGATTCTTGTAATTCATCTAGACACGGTATTAAACTCTTCGAAAGAACACTGACGTTCGTATGTTGCGGTTCCCCCAATGGTTTATCGGCTGCTTGTTCTCGCACTACAGCTATAGATTTTTTGAGCCCCTGAAGAACACTGATCATTGAATTGGCAGTATTTGGTTCCTCTTGTATCTGTATAATACATTGTTTAATATTCTCTAAAGATTTTGTCAATATTCCAAATGCTTCGTATTCGATATAAATTTCAATTACCGACACTTGTTGATGCTTTAATTTACTTCCGATAGATTCGACTGACTTGTTCGTATCTGAAATACTATTTATTATTTTTGTCGATAATTTAGAAAGCTTTTTACTTCGTTGTATAGACACAATTGTTTCAAGTGCATTCTGCACGAGTTTCAACGGTTCTTCCAAACTGTGTAGAGTTTCATTTGGTGATTTCTTTACAGTCGCAATAGAACATTTTAATTCGGTTAATGGTATATCAAGAGTGGCGGATATTATAGCATCAATTTTCATATCTGATCGTTTACACGCTGCTTTATCGGCAATTTCTTTCTCGACAAATGAAATACATTTCTCAAAATTGGAAAGAGATTCCATAAAAGCATCGATATTGTCTTTCTCTTCAACATCCAAATTATTAGATTTACTTTTTAGCAACGTTAAATTCTCTTGTACATTAGCAAGTGGTACTTCCATCGTCTTGAGGACTTCAGTTTCAATAGAGTCATCTTCCATACGTACTATCGCTGATTTCATACTTTCCATTGGTTTTGTTAATTTTTCGATAATGAACCAGTCTGGTATTAAAGTTCTCGTTTCCTCTTCCACAGTTATAGTTTCAGGTTCCATTATGTTACATTGTCGAATATCAGCAATCGACCTCTCTATTTCATGTAAAGGCGTCGCTAAACATTCCGTAATCCAGTTGTTGCCTACATCTTCGGGCATCGATTCAACATCCGGAGACATTACTCGTGTTTCTAAAACAGATATAGCACGTTGGAGATCGAACAGAGGTTCAGCCAATGCATCTAATATGACGTCGTTCTTCGACCGATCTGTTGATGTTTCAACCAGCATTTGATCCTGTATTACCGCGATAGAATGACGCAATTCCTCAAGTGGTTCTATTAATGAACGAAGAATACATTCATTTTTACCATCGATGGCAAATGAATGCTCATCAGCACGTTCAACAGCCATTTGTTCTTGAATAATTATTGCAGCTGCATGTTCCAACTCTGATAAAGGCTGTATTATTGTTTTCATCAAAGAAATATTTTCTTTCTCTAGTAAAGAACATGTCGTATCACATGGCGGGATTGTTTTTTGCTCTTCAACGATCAAGGCTAGGCATTCTCGTAATTCAGTTAGCGGCTTCGCTAATGTTTTCAACGTAGTGGTTTCATCTTCCGACATCGATATTGCAATTTCGACTGGAGATTCGATCGCGCCTTGATCGATCACCATTGGACGCGTAATTTTTGAACAAGATTCATCGATCACATCTGCCCACGTATGCAAAGATGAAGCACCTTCGGAAATAGTGTCAGCCGCAGGTTCCATGACTATCTGCTGATGATTGCACATTGCTATACGTTCCGTCAGATTGTGAAGAGTTTCGGCAAAAGTTTCCAATGCTGAAACATTTTGTTCTTGTACGAATTTATTTAAAGACTCAGGTGCAACTGCAGTTATTTGCTGAATAGATGCGATAGAAGCTTTTAAATCTATCAAAGGTTGCGTGATCGATTTCAGTAAAGCGTCAGTTTCTACTTCCGATGTAATTTGACTTCCTGCCTCTAATATCACATGCTCTTGTACAATAGCAATAGATTTTTGTACTTCTTCAAGAATAGGTTGTAGAACAAGCTTTTCTAGGCTTATAGAAGACGAATCAGTTGTTAGGTCGTGTCCATCATGTTCAACAACATGTTCTTTCTGCACTGTTGCGACAAAAGATTTTTCAAGTTGTTGTAAAGGACCAACAAGACTACTTAACACGGTAACTGGTTTCCTTATTTCTGCAACATCCAAAATCTCAGATTCTTGCATTTTAATTTCTTCGATAGTTAAAATCTGCTCTTGTAATATTCGCAAAGGTGTGATAATGTTTTCAATAAGATGTGTATCTATTTTATTTGGTTCTTTCACTTCTGTGTTTGTCGTAAAAGCTTCGATAATTTTCGGTCTTTCAACAATAACGGAGCAACATTTTTTAAACTCCTCGATAGATTTGGCGAATGCTTGTAGCGCAGACGCATTCTCGATTTCTACAATTTGTTGACCAGCGTTTTCTATTGCATTCAATTGTTGTAAAACTACCATCGATGTTCTTAAATTGCCAAGTGATCTCCCAAAATCCTTTAATGTTATCGAATCATCTGTATTCATGTCCTCAAGTAAATTCTCCTGGATGAACGTAATTTGATCTTGTATCACTGCCACGGATTTATTCAAGTTATCTAATGTCGACTTAATTGGCAATCGTTGCAAGGCTAAAACGGTTTCTTCATAAGATGCTGTTAAAAATGATTGCTGTAACTCTTGCAATGGTTCTACCATACATTCGAGAGTAACTACTTTTATTGATTCCTTTGTTTCCGACGTTTGAGATACTCGATCCTCGAGTTTCAGTATTGCACTTTGCAATTCTTCAATTGGAATAGTCATCGTTTTTAACAGAGAAGTTTCACTAATTGCTTGTTTTGTTATATCTTGTTTGGCTATAACTACTAGTTGACTCGCTGTTTCTTCCATTGACTTTGCAAATGATAGTAAAGTTGATATTTCTTCAATTTCAGTAACCTGATCGATATGATCGACGACTTCCTCAACTGTTGTTAATGGCATTTTTAAGTTTTCTAGAGCTACATTCAATGTATTTAATGCAGAAATACCTTCATTACAAATCGGTTGCTCTTGAACAACAACAATCGAGTTTCTCAGTTCTTCCAACACAGGCTTTAAATTTGCACTTACCAACAAACTTTGATTTTTGCTAGGTTCTGTCAAAACTTCCTCCTGCGCGATTGTAATTTCCTGCGCGCCTATAATTAACGATTGCTCTAATTTTTCCAAAGAGTCTATTACTGCACCCAACTGCGCAATCTCTTTTTTCTGTTCGGGCATTTCTAATAATTCGGCTTCATTACTATTAAAGTTTTCAATTTGACAGAGTGTTTCTCGTAAAATGCGAATTGGATCAACAATCTTGTGTAAGATTTCTGGATCCAACTCTTGATATTTGTGTTCAATGATTTCCAACGGTGGTAAAGTTTTTATTTTTACTTGATTAATAATGGACATAAATCTGTCTCCAAATTGCACCACTGTTTTAGTAAGATTTTGTAGAATCATTATCTGTTCAACATTTGATAATTCTGTTCCTTGCTGTATAAACTGATTAATTGTTGGGTCACTTTGGGTACAAGCAATTGACATTTTCAAGTCTTCTAATGGTTCTATGATATCTTGTTCTAGAAACAACTTAGACATTTTACTCGTACTGGTTTCAGTCACAGTATTAAGCTGCACTTGTTCTTCGACTGTTGCAATTGATTTTTGTAGTTCCTCTAAAACACTTATAATAGACGCCTTTAGTAACGTCACTGTATTTTGCTTAATATCTTCAGTAACTTTGGACGATAACATAACTTGTAAATTTAATAACGGTTCCATTAGAGCCGAGAATGCGACCGTCTTCTTATCAGAAGATTTTAAAACTTTTATTTCTCCAGTTTCATCTAATGACTTACACAATGTTTGAAGAGAAGAAATAATCGTTTGCAAAGTTTCAACTTTTACTTGTTCTTTCTGAATCATAATGTTCTGAGTTAATTCCGTCTTTTGTTGATCAATTGTTGCTAAGTTTTCTTTAACTTCTCCTAAAGGCTCTATTATCGAACTTATCACTTCAATGTTTTCAGTAGGTAATTCTTCACTTTGATTAGATTTTAAAGAAGATGTTAATGTTTGCTGTAGTGGCTCTATTGTGTCTTGTTTCATTGAATCATCTACTTCTTTAACAAGTGATTCATTTAACTCTACTTGTTTGGATTTTATATTATCAATACTTTTTGTCTCGATCATATCTGTGGAGGGCAAATCAGATTCTAACAGCGAAATTCCATCACATTTTACCTGTTCCTGAGACTCCACAATGGCTTCTATAAGTTCTTCGAGAGGTCGCGCGGTTGTTTCTTCAATATCTTTTGTTTCTTCCTTCACGTTTGATATTTCCGTTTCTGTTTCGTCAGTGGTATTAACATATTTTGATATTTGCATTTTATTTAGAGATTTAGTGGTATCATTAATACACGATATTAAGACTTTTGCGATTGCAGCTAATGATTCTCCGTTTTTATCAATATATCCTTTTTCACAAATTGTTTGACATATAATTGCCAATACATTTTCAAGAGCATCTAAAGGTTTGGATATAAATGATAAAGATACCATAATATTTTCCTTTAATTCTGGTTTTATTCCTTCACAAGTCAAGGAAATAACCTCGTTGACAGCCCGTTCAAGATTAACAAGAATATCTTCCATTTGAGAAAACTGACTATCTAATAGTAAAATGGGCGAAAAAGCTATTACTGTCTTAATAGAAACATTTGTAGCTTGTAAATCATTAAGAATTTGTATTAATGCTGTTAATTCTTGTATTTTTCTCTTATTTTCCTCAGATTTTGAAATCGGAGATTCCTGTTTAGCAGATTTCACAAAATTAATCAATTCTTTTAATGGTTGTGTTAAATTACTTATTGCAGAATTAAACTTTGATATCTCAGTCGAATGGTTGTATCTCTCAGCTTCCTGATTTTCTTCGCATTTTCTCATATCCGCCAGATCGTCCATTGTTTCTTCAACAGGGATTGTTATTTCTAAATTTTCCAAAACTGGTATTTGTGTCGTTGTAAGTGTATCTTCGATTTCGGATTGAATAACTTCTTTAACTGTTGCTTTAGATGATGGTATTTCTGTGATCATCATTACGCTCTCAACTTCTTCTTGCGATACTTCTATAATCTCATCGATAACACTTTCTACTTGTGTGATAATCATGCTCGTTTTTTGTTCAACGTCAACTGTTTGCTTTATGGCACTTATGGAATCTTTCACGTGATCTAAAACATCTATAACGGCGGAAAAAGTTTCTACGATCGGTGCTCCTTCAGAGGCGCCTTCTTGGACAAGTCCTGTTTTGTGAGCTGATAGGGAAGAGCTTAGTTCTGAGATAGAGTCGGCTAGTTCTTGAAACTGAATTATTAAATTATGTGAAATTGCCGAAGGCATTTTCTGCGTATTCTCATTCAAAATAATTAATGCCGACAGAAGTTGATTAGTCGGGTAAAGAAAGCCTTCTACGATTGCTTCTTCGTCGATGAATTCGCTACCGATTTGACTAAATTGCGTTTGCGCGAAAGAGATTTGTTTTTGTAATGCTTCCAAACATTTGGATACTATTCCATGTGTATCTTTGTCAGCGTGTTCTTCTAAAGTTATTATGGCGTTAGCTAAGCGATTTAGTGTGCCAGTAAGTCGATGTTGAAGAGAAATGTTGGTACTACTAGATCGGCGCGAATAATCGGTCTTACCAATTTGTTTTTGTACCTGTAAAATTGCGGAATTGAGCAACGTCAAAGATTCATTAAACAAGAGGGTTTCTTCCATATTCGCGATCACTTCGACAATGTGACAAACTTGTTTTTGCAAACCATCGACCGCTCGTAAAATAACATTTCTTCTCTCGTCTAGTAAAGAAGCTTCAGGAACTAAACTCCTTCGACTGCTCTGTACCATTGAAAGACAACTATGAAATTCTAATAGGGGTTCAAGAAGATTTCGTAACTCGAGAATTAATGGTTCCCGTCGATCTAACGTATCTACTTCTTGAATAGTAATCTTGATGTCTTCTAGAAGAGCAGCGATTGGTTTTCCTAAGATATTCGCAACGTCAGTTTCGAGAGTTTCTTCTGCAGCTTTTTCTAGATCGCTCATGCGCTCTAAAATATTTTCCAGAGGTTTCGAGATGTCCCAGAGATGTTCCAAAATTTTTCGTCTCAGTGATATTTCTTGAGTTACAATCGGAATTTCCGTTTTGATTTCTTTTAGCACACCTAGAAGAGACTCAAATTCCTTTTCTACATCTTCATCTGTACTGGCGAAATTTATTATCGGTCTTATCATGTTATTTTCTATTATACTTAATAATGGAGTAAATCGATTCAGTATCATAAGTTCTGAAACGTCGTGCTCGTGCGATTTGGAGAGAAGATTTCGTATATTTGTCAGTGGCTGCATTAAGTTAGTCAGTACCAAAGTTGTTTGATTAAGCTTTTCTTCGAATGAACCAGTTTCTTCACTATAGACTGTCATTACGCGTATTGTGGAAATGGTCCTTCTTAACTCCTCGATGGAATTAGCTAATTTCGATTGAGGAATTGTAGTAATTTGTGTTGTTAATTCTTCGAAATCCTCTAGTATACTAGTTATCTCTAATTGAAGTTTCTCCAAAGTTTCCGACAAAATCATGATTAATTTACTTGCACCCACTTCTTTCTCCTCTTTTTCCTGCTCAGCGGTTTTTATGATTTGTAGAACGTTATCGTGAGTTATAGTTTTGGAATTGTTTTCTGTTACAGCATGCTCAGTAAGTGATGCGACAGATCCAGTTTCAAGTGGCGTTGAAGCAATTTCCGTAAGAGTATCTGAAATTGTTTCTCGAGCAGCTGTAATAGTTCTTTCTTCTTCTTCTTTTTCAACGTTAAATGCTTTAGCATTTTGTTTCAATTCTTGTTGATGAAGAGTATCTTTGATTGAAACCGATATTTGACTTTTAATTTGCTCAATGACATCTATTACCGGCCATAGAGATTCTTCTTTCGCATGTTCATGAAGAACATCCATGATAGTTTGTAGAAGGTATTTCATAGGATGATTCAAATTTTCTAAAATTGAAAGATCTTCCGGTTCGTGATATGTAGAAATAGCGTTTTTAAGCCTCACCAGTGGTTCTCGAAGATCAATCAGCGCGTTTATCAAACTTTCATCACTCAGTGATTCAGAATATGACGTTTGAATGGCAATTTGGCTTACATCTCTCTTCAATTCCTCGATTGTTGAATTTAATGTAGATTCCATTTCGTCTTTATATTGCTTTATACTGTCTTCAGATGCAGTGGACAACCAGTTTTTAATAGGATCCAAAGAACAGCGTATTTGACTAGCCAAATTGGATTTTGAATTACTTTTTTCTTCTGTATTCTCTATCTGAGATTGTATAGTACTTTCTTCTTGGTATTTTTGCTTTGATATTTCTTTCGCTATAAGAGCTGCATCTTTTTCTATATCTTCCAACAATTCCAATATAGGTACTAGTGATTCAATCGAAGAGCTGCTTTCAATTACATTGTGAACTATCTCTTTCAATATGCTAATAGGATTCATCAATTCATTAAGAATTTGCTCTTCTTGTGGCTCGTGCTTTTCCATTAATAAATATTTCTGTAGATTTAGCAATAATTCGTTTAGTTTGCTGATTTCTTGAGTTATCTCGTCATCAACTGGGTTTTTTAAGTTAGCAATTGTAACAGCCGAAAAGCCGATTGACTGACGTAATGCTTCAATACTTGTAATAAAATGACACGAGGCAATATGCTTTTCTTGTTTTTCTAAAACTGATGATAGAGCAAAATGCACATTGCTTAAACCTTGGTCAATATTTAAATTCTTTAACGTATTTTTATGTATCCCTTCCGTTTCTGATAATTGTCCCACTAATTGTGACATCTGTTTATCGGTACCTTCCAGTATTTTGAGAATTGCTTCCGTCCGGGAAATTTCTTCGTGATTTTCAGTATTTTTCAATACAGTAGCAACGACGCTCTTTAATTTTGTAATGGCAAGATTAATTTCTTTTATCATTGAAAGTTCATGAAAAGTACATTTCTGTGATGTTAAAATTGACTGCAGATCCAATAAAGGCTCTCTAAATTCCACCAAGCTGTTTAAAGTTTCATTCTCTTTCAATGTCATCGCAGAGTGTGCTGTGTGAGATACACACTCTTTCAATTCTACTAAACATGCAACAAGACTTGACGCTGTTAAAACTTGTTGTGGATCACTTGCTGTGATAGATCCATTTCCTATATCAAATTTCAATTGTTCGATATAATTTAAAATACCATCAAACATCGATTGAATATCGATTAATGGATCTACAATTTCTTCAGATATATTTTGAGACTTGCCGGAGGTCGATTTTATCGATGACAATTCTTTCGTTCTGCTAGAAACGTGACAAATAGGATCGCTAAATTTTTTCAAAATAACGAGTGTCGGTTGCAAAGATAGTAATCCGAGATCTTCAATAACATGTGACAATTGAATGATGGATGGTTCAAGAATATTACGGATGGTTTCTACATGTTCTGTTGATGTAATTTCATTAATTTCACTTAATAATCCACGCAGAGGTACTTCCAGATTGGTCAGAGTTTCAATGTCCGTATCTATTTCTCCGGAAATCTTCAATAATCGATATATATCATCAATTCGCTCATAAATACTAGAAAATTGCGGCGATGTATCGAGCACTTTTTCGTAAAGAATCTCCAAAGCTCTGTGCAGAGCTATTCTTGATTCTGAAAGAATATTTTTTGTCGATTCTTGAATCTCTTCCGAGATAAGGTTGCTATCTTCTTTCACGCTTTTTAAATTATCTGAAATTTTTTCTTCAGTAAATAATTCCTTTACCGCTTTAGTCCCGTTTCTATCATACATTTCTGTTTCTTCAACTGATTCTATAAGTTGACATTGCATCTTTGGATCAACTTTACTTTCTATGTTCTTCTGTTGCTTCTTTTTCCGTTGCTTTTTCTTAGGAGCACCCATCATTGAATCGAAAGAGGAGTCACCACCGATTCCATCGTCTAGACTAGAACCGGATGATCTTTCCGCGCTTAAACTGCGTTTTCTACTATCTGCTGTTTCATGTTCCGATGTCATGTGTTTCTGGACAAGACTCTCTGTAATGGAGAGATGTGCAGACGATAAAGCGTCAGCAAAAGTGTCGCTGTCATCTTGTTTAAAAGATGACAGAGGGGACAACGGCGGCTCATCTTTCTGTGCGCTATGGAAACTCTCAGATTCTATTCTTTGACTTTTTTCGCTTTTTGATGATGATAGACTCATTGATTTTTTCCGAGGTGGCCTATTAGGAACTTTTTCATCCTCGTCTGCATTGTATCGTGCAGATCTTTTTAAAGAACTTCGGGAATCGCGTTCAGGTGAGGAAAGGACGTGAGTAACATCGTCCATAATGGAAACATCTTCAACATCAGCTTCTGTCCGTAAGTCATCACCGTCTTCCGCGCTAACAAAATAATCAGGCGATACATCAATCACTACAGCTTCCATTAACAAATTACCAGTCGTAGATGTTTCTTTGACGAATCTCATTGGTGGTAGTTCAATCACATTGTGTTCTATGCAAAAACGTAATTTAAGTTTATAATTACTCTTGTTAGTTTTATAGTTTTTTCAAGTCAACAAAAATTAAATTAATGCTTTACCTGTTACGTGCTCAGACAGCTGATCGGCGTACATTTCAACAATCTGTAGCGCCTCTTCTTCAGTCAAATCAGGCGTTTCGTACAGACTGACCGATACTTCCTTGCCATCAAAGCTGAAGGACACTTCGCCTCGTTCGTCCAAAGTAACAGAATGATCTGTTTGTGGTGTATCATACAATTGAGACGTTCGCTCCTCATGTATCGTTGATAACGATAAATTTCTCGCTAATTCGTGACCATTTGACGACGGAATTTCTTTTGCATCTTTTCGGTCTGTAAAATAAAATCAAGTTATAAAGCTCGTTTAGGATATTGACAGCATAACGCGTGTAAAGTAACAAAATCGCTAAGAAAAAGCTTTTATACTTTTTATACAAACTAGCCATTATCATAAAAGAGAAATTGTACAATTAAAAATTACTCTGTGTAAAACGCGGAACAACTACCTTCAAATCCTAATAAAGATGCGGAACTACTGACTGTTCCCATGCAATTGGTAGCTTCGCAAGTATATATTCCTAAGCAGCAAGTGCCATCCTGCCCAGAAATGATTCGATGTATATCACCGGGCTTGAGTTCAACGTTATCTTTATACCATTTTAAAACTGGCTGTGGAACACCGATAACCTTGCACTCTAAATTTACAGCGCCTTCTTCCGATAGGATTGCGCGTAAACTTTCAAGAAATTTTGGTTTTTTGTAATGCTTGGGAATGATTAGTTTCAAAAAGCAGGAAGTGACACTGTGGCCAAAATCATTTGCTGCTACGCACCTCCACTCGGCCTAAAGAAATGTAAGAAAAAAAACTCTTACACGGAGTGTTTTATGTCGTAATATAATTTATATTACATATTTTATGAATATTTACTTGATCAACAAATTCGAGCTTTTGCACTTCAAAATGGCATGTGCCGAGATTCTCTTTTGCTACGTGATATTTGTCAGATTCATCCATTACCGCATCATCTCTATACCAAGAAAGAGTCGGTTCTGGTGCTACGCTTACTAAAGGAAAAAAAGTGTATTTATTAGTGTAATGTCACTGCGTGAAATAGGATAATAGTCATTCAACAAGTTGTTTATTGGAAGTAATAATGAAAATATGACTACCTTGTACTGTAAAACGAAAATCCTCGTTTATCCTTGCCTCACAGCTTCTGAGACCTTTTATAAACTTTGGTGGTTGATTAGTACTCAAAAGCTGAAAACGTTCTTCTTCGTTTAATTGATTTTGTATATCTTCAACGGTTAATTCAGCTGTACTCTTGGCTTCGCCCATGCAATTTCTTGCGATGCAGCAATAAGAACCTAAATATTCTCTAATAAATCTACGCCGTAATGAGGAAAATAGAGGTGGAAAGAACATATAATGAATTTAGTGGGTGCGTACCTAATGAATTAGTCCCAGTTAATTGATAGACGTCCCCTGGTTTAAGCTCTTGGCCATCTTTAAACCATCTTAGTAGTGGCGTTGGAAAACCTACGACTTTACATTCGAACGAGACAAGACCTTCTTCCGTCAAGACTGCTTTCAGATTTTCCATGAAGCGCGGTTTTCTGAAGTTCCTTGGAACTTGTAGAAAATAATAAATGTTGATAGATAACGGCTGATTGATATTTTGTTATAAATGAGCTTTGTCTATTACTCTAATACGTACTAGACATTGCTACATAGCAGCTCGTAAATTGCTTCATATTGTCTTCGCTGGTAGCAACGCATTTCCACTCGCCCTCGTCCATGGCTTCTACTTGTCTTACTTCGATTGAATATCCTCCAATGCCATCCTCCATTACATGATACTTTTCGTTGGGCTCAACGCGACCTTCCTTGTTGTACCAGGTGATCGCTTTCGGCCAGGGTGGTACTTGAACTATTATTGACATTCCATATGTAAGCATAAAATAAATGTTAGTAAAATCGGAAAGAATAATTATCAATTAATTTACCACGACAAGACAATACGACAATGTCTCCGATCCGACAACATTCATCTTGAAGTATCTGCTTAAATATCGGAAGTGGTCCAGATGGTGTCAAAGCATCCGCTGGTTTTAGTGAACCCTCTCGGCTTCCTCTTCCAACTACGTGAACCTGGGGTAAGATAACGACTTGTCTACGTTGCGCTCAATGAAATTGACGTTGGAAAGTATGTAATGATCGTTACAATTGTTATTGCGCAACCGTAATAGCGAGCGCATTTACTTTTGAGGAGGAATAGGCCGTTCCCATGCAATTGACTGCCTCACAGGTGTAAACACCGAGAGATGTTGGATCATCGGGATTAGCAGTCAAAGCAAAAACATCGCCAGCTTTGATTTCCTTGTTGTCTTTAAACCACTTCAGTACTGGTGTAGGCACACCGATTACTTTGCATTCCAACGATACGGTACCTGTCTCCGTGAGCAGCGCGCGAAGTTCTTCAACAAAGTCTGGCTTCTTGTAAGCCTTGGGAACTAAAAATTTATCAAATTTGCAATCAATCCAAAGCGAATCAGTCAAAAGCGTTGAATAAGTGGAACAAATGATTGATTACCAATGACGGTGAAAGTGGATGTACACGAGGATCTTCCACAATGATTTTCCGCCATACAGGTCCAGCATCCTTGATCCTCGATAGTAACGGGCGCGACATCAATGCAATGAAAATTTCCTTCATGGACGAAAGAGAATCTAGATCCATCGCGAATAGGCAAGTCGTCTTTATACCAAATTATCTGAAATGAGTGAATTCAATTGAATTGCCATAAGAAGCAAACCATTGCTTAATAAATCTTTTGATTATACCATTTTTATTGTTAATCAATATTATATATCAACAAATACGATTTACTGTAACACGCAATACGCTGTAATATATTAGGCTATTTTCCGCGTGGCGGAAGAGACATGCGAAGAAATGTCGGAGTATATATTCCCTGGCATAGTATGCGGGCATGCGTAATAATAGTATTAATACGACGCACAAGAACGTGTAACCAGCTTCCTTTACTCTTCATCGTCTTTCGTCGCGAGTTCAGGTCATGGACCTCCCGGTACCCATCTTAGTTCGTCTTCCCCGTTTTGTCTGGTACTAGGATAGAAGGGAGAGAAATGTCTGACAATAAGTCACTGCTAGCACCATCAGTTCCACCTTCCGGGTTGATCGTAATAGTTGATATATTATCCGTTTACACGTGAAGCCCGAACGTCTCTTACGTCATGTTGTGGACATATGGGTATGTTGCCAAGTAAAATTTTCTTCTCTTGTTAATGCAAAAACTCTCTAATTAAATTAGTATTCTAATACATGTGCAAACAAGTTGTCCTCTGTTAGTGCTTCTTGTTAAAGTTATTGCTATATCGTTAACTAAATCGTACCTTCAAAGTGGTTGAACTTTGAATCTCTACAAGAAATCTGGTTCGAGTGCCAACCTTGACAGCAAGATCGCTCAATCTCCTCAAGAAGATAGGAGGATCACCCTCTTCGTAACTTGGTTCGCTGATGCTTAAATGGATTTTCTTTAAAGCTCCTTTACTGTTTTCTTGTCCGAGCCTTGTTGCTACGAGAGAGTAGTAACCCGTATCATTTTTACGCGATTGTTTCAAAGCAAGTTGAACGATGTTGCCTCGCATCGATAACTGATAACGCTCCGATGAAATTGGCAGTCCATCTCGTATTCTGCAAATTTGGCAATATTCGAATAATATTGATTTATCTTATAAAGGGATGCAGAAAAGAAACGCAATACAAATTTATCAAGTACGAAGAATTTATAAGGCGTCGAGTGTATATAGATGTCAATAAATCAAAACACGCGGCAAGTAAAATTGTGGCAAAATTGTTTAAACAATACAAAATTTAATTTAATACTTTAATTCACCAAATTCATCTATTTATACTATACTTTCCTCTGGAATTATGGTCAATCTAATCGGATCTAATCGGATTTGTATCAAATTTAATTCGATCTATGCAAAATTGTATGTATATGAAGAATAATTTTTTTATCCGCGTAATTTGGTCATTTACGTGGGCTAAGATTTATCATGAGTATGACAAAATTAAGTTTTAGAATAAGTTGAGATAAAACAGAAAACTTTTTTTAGTTTTTATTCGTCAAAATGTCTGTTAGTCTGCAGTTTTCCATATGTGTGTTTTAACATCTATGCCCACGTAAAAATATATTACATTAGCCCGGCATATTTTAGTCAACAGAATGATCTAGAGTCTTGGCATTGCTCTACTGCCCTATTTTTGTCACCTTTTTCGCCGTGTGACGAGCTCACGTAGAACCGAGAAAAAGTCTACGTCTACAACAAGCATGTCTTTCACTTTTTGTTCATATCATCATTATTCATGTTATTTAAAGAATAGCGAAAACATAGGACGTTCCTAAAAATATCACACATCAATGTATTAAACATTGAATTTGATGTAACTACTGACGTGCAAATTGACACGATACGAGGTCGCGTCGTATCGTGTCGGGACGTCATATCGTGTCAGTATAATTTAATTTCTTCTGTTCACTTTACATGTTAAACACATATGATCTTTTACACATAATATTTAAATATTCAATAATGTTCGTTAAATAATTTAACACTACTCAATCACCATCATAGTTGTTATACAAGATGTTTACGGGTATGAATGACACAGCTTTGAGGAAGTATAATTGTTTGTAAAGATTAATATTAAATTAAGAACATTTTAATTTTCCTACCGGTATTCCGATCCATCGGAGGAGGATCCATTAATGACATTTTTTTTACCGTTAGTGCATTTGCAGCAATCACTTCCCATAATGAATCAAAATGAAGAAAGTAATTTCTTCTTTTATATCAGAATGCACCATCGATGAGGTAATTGCCATAAATTGCTCACATTCTTTTACAAACACACAACATTTCGGCTTGATACGAGATCTATCTTTAGAGATTCTTCAATGCTATTTT
The DNA here is from genome assembly GCF_000949405.1 of Vollenhovia emeryi. NCBI lineage: Eukaryota > Metazoa > Arthropoda > Insecta > Hymenoptera > Formicidae > Vollenhovia > Vollenhovia emeryi. Next base: position 101,672 of record NW_011967018.1, on the reverse strand, counting down.
ATTTTTGTACTTTTCACATATCTAGAAATGTTTTGAGAATATCAACAATAATTTGCTGTATACTTCAGTTCCCAAGGTATTGATCTGTCGCGTATAATCTTCGTTCATGACACTGCGAGCACCGCGTGAGCGATAAAATTAGCAGGATACACATTGGTCGATCGAATTCTGACAGCGCGATGGCGCTCTGCAAATTCGTTTCATTGAGGCATCGGTATATGTCTCAGATCTATCGAGGATATCACAACATATTAATTTAATTAAAATTTTATATTATTAAATTGTGTTACGATAGCAGTAAACTAGTCTTTCAATAATGTCTAATTTTTTTATCTCTTCTCGTGCGTTCATGTTATTATCTTTAATTTAAAGTTTAAAACCATGGATTCTCAAGTCTCTTAAGAGATTTTTCATCGAAAGATAAAATTAGCGATAGGAAAGCGAATTCTCTTGTATTTTTAGTTGATGATTTAACTCGATTATTCATTTAAGGGTGTTTAAAAGGAATACACGAGAAAACTAGCAATTGACCGAGCTTTAAATTACAAGTTTAACAACTCAGATTCAATCGAGTCCACAACCACCTTTTTAACGTCGACGAATAAGAGACGCGTACCGATGTACTCAAATCGAAAGAAACCCTTTCTCAGGGATTTGTCGGTCGTCGCGACGCTCTCTCAGCGTCAGACTGATAGCGAAACGCCAACGTCAAACTGTCCCCTCCCAATTTTCCACCTCCATCAACGAGTTCGTTGAGATAGTTTCGAGGAACTCTAAGCAACAGGCTATCTTATGCTATCTCCTGCTTACTAGAAGCTAGCCAACTGTGGAAGAGCTGGGAGGCTTCTTTCATCTTTTCGTGAAAATTTTGAGCGCGGTCGGAATTAGCTTACGTAGAGTAACGTTTGTTTGCGCGAGGAGGAATATACGTGGCAGAGAAACTAAAATTTTCATAATTTATTCGCATCACTATCATGACATTGTATCTGCATTCTAATCGCGATGAAAATATTCTGAGCCGAGGAATAATATGGTTTCGCATTATGATTTCGATTAATATCACGACACAAATATTAGATTATTGTGTAAATGCAAGCGCATTTACACAATGGTTAATCTTATCAAATGTACGTCTGAAGCAGTTTATTTCCATGGGTGTTTTCAGTCTGTTACATCAGAATAAGTGATATGTAACAACATACAAGAGTAGAATGTAATAAACCACAGTCTGCCTTTCTCTTCTTTTCTTGACGCTACTTGATTTTCTTAAGACGTTGCATTGTACATATGTACATGAATCAAAACATAATTGACAACGATAATCGTGTATAATATTTAGTTTCTAATTTCATTCAAGATAATACAGCTAGGTAATCATGCGTTCGAAATTTTGAAATTAAATCGGAGCGTGTACGGCTTTTTTAAATCAAGAATTAATTATCACCAATCTTTAATATCACGTAAATTACAATATTATAGCAGTATGCTCATTTTCTTTGGTAAATAGTTAGATATTAATATTTAAATTACACATTGAAAGTGCAGACATGTTGCTTACATTCCTAGCATCGGCAAGATGATCCATGCAGGAATATTGAGTGAGGCTACCTGCGGCAAGTATAATTCGGTTCTCTGAAATTAAGTGCGCGACAGCTCAAAATAACTCGCGTTTGATCCTTGGCACGTCCCAAGGTTCTATGTAAAATTAAGGCCAATGTATGAGAATGAACGATAACGCGAAAGCAGAGTATTGTTTCCAGTACTGTTTCTAGATGAAAATATTGCAATACAACAGAGATAAAATACATGCAAAATTGTTAATATTTTATTCTGTTTAAGTATCGTTTATACTTACAGTTCGAATCGTAAGTCATCGTAATTTTCGCATAGAGCCAATTTCAGCTCGATAATGATATCGTCGCCTACACGTCCTTGGGCTGGCACGATCTGATCTTCGTCGATCCATTCTGGTGGCCCTTTACTTTTCAGTGTATAATCTGCACATATATTTATATATTGCCCAGTATAAATTAATTGTGCTTTTACGTTTTATTATATTAAACTTATATATAAATATTATTATATTAAACAAGTTTGTTTATTTTAATATCAAGTCTTTTGAAGAAACATTTTTTATCAATACTTCGTTGACGGGAGGAAACTTTCTGTTAAAAGGCTACCTGCGACTTCAAGATTCACGTGCTTTGCAAAATGGTTACAGGAATGGCGGTACAAGTACAGTACATACGCGTAAAATAATAGTATAAATGTAGACTCTATAGCGAAAGTGTGATAAAGCAAAGCCATTTAAGAAAATAAACAATGGTATTTTCTAGCGAAAAGTTGCATTTTCTTATAAATTTTGCGACATAAAGTGCGCTCTGTATTTCAATTAGAACCCACGCACACCCAGATTGCACCATTAGTATAAATAAAATTTTTTTTCGTATTTACGTAATAAAAATTTTGATAAATGGCTGCGTCGATTTTGATATTGAATTAATTTTGCGAAGATATCAATTATGAATTTATAAAGCATGTTTTGTAAAACCACATATCTTTTAAAGCATTCATTCAATCATGTTTTATACCAGCCGTAAAATACTACTATTATATTTCACATATATAAGGCTATATGCAAATTGACCACTATCAGAGCTATCAAAGCCTAACTGTCTAGTAATTATAAGAATTTTATATACGAGTATCGTATAAATTTAATCATTTTTAATAAGAAATATTGTACATAATAATTCTGCAAATTTTTGTTACATTTTTTGTTACATTAATTTCTCATTAATGAATTCTTAGACCAAATCATTATTTACCACTTGTATTTTATATATTTTATCTATTAATATTATTTACACGATTTATATCTTCTTCGTTTTCATTATTGTCAACTTTACTTATATATTGTTATATTTATATAGCTGCAATTGACAAGCCCCTTTTTCCCCCGCGCACGCACACACACATACACACACCGTGTTTTTCATTATATATATAAACACATAAATTATATAAAAATCCTGCACTCTCCGTCATGTTATCGATGAACCGGCTTCATCAATCAAGATATTGTCTTGGTTTGTCATTGCCGGTTATACCGGCTATACCGGCAAATACATTACAACTCAATCTTACCTGTTAAGGTCATCTCGTTAGATGTTACGTAGAACGTTGTTTTCGTATATTGACATTACTTGCAGAGGATCGAGAGGCATACGCGCGTGTATTACTCGGAAGACCTGCACCGTCTTCCGCCACCACCGTCACCAACTTGTTTCTGTCTTGACCCTATATTAATACAGCACACCCTATGCTACGACGTCTGACGGTAGGAGGCCCTGCTCTGTTCTAAAATCGTCTCGACGCTGCGCTCTTAGCTTCGTCGTTTTAACGAAAGAAGCACATGCGCTGTGTTTGAGATCTACATACCCTCTTTTCACATTATCTCTCTTTCGCTGATGTAATTGCCAGTAATGTTCGTGGCTTTTTGTTTCTCTTTTTGCTTTCTTGTTTTATATCTCAATATGCAAGCACCTCAAAGTCGCGATTAAATAATTAATAAAATTGAATTTAACAGAGTATGCAAAAAAGCATTACTTGTATTACAAAAAGATTTTATCTGAAATATATATATATATCATTCTACATGTATCTAAATACGTATGAAGCATAGACAATTTCAGAATGACACATACATAATTTTACATAGATATAATAACAATAATAATAATAATGTAACGCAAAGTAATGAAGGAATACGTAATAATACATATTCTAATTTGGTGAAAACGTATATATAATTTATTAGAAGTAAAGAATTAACATCGATTACAAATAAAACAGGTAACAATAACGAGTTTCGATTAAATTACATACGGAGAATGCTATAAATAGTTTGCGATTTAATATACATATAATATACTATTTTATTTTAGTGTATAATATTAATTGTGTCTCCTTGGCAATCATTTAGAGTATTTTAGTTAATAGATGGGATGTATAAAATATATGTGGCTGTTTAATTACATCACTCAATTAGTGTTTCTTGATAGATCGCCTCCAACGACGTGGTATCCACTCGTGTATTTTTTCCTGTACTCTTCGATATAAAAGAAGCACGATAAACGGCACCGCTAAGGTTTCTTTTTTAAAAAAATAAATATACATTGCAGCTAATAGCAACGCCAGATCAGTTATATAGCTCACCGTCGATCTGACTGTTATTTTAGCTTCTAGAGCTAACTGTTTTCCGTTTGCTCGATCAAAAGTGCTTTCTCCGACATTCTCTTTGGTTAGTTCGATTTCTTTCCTCATCGTTCGATACTTGCTACTTTCGAGTGCTTTTTGTAATTTCTCAACTTTTGATTCCACTGGTACTGTCGTTCCAAACCTTTCCCTAGAACTCGATCTCGATGAGGAGCGCGAGGAAGGTCTAGAAGGTACTTTAGATCTACGTGGGCCTTGCTCATTTAAATCATTTTTCGTTAAGGGTTGCTTATTTCTTTCCTGAGAAGGTGTACGATTTCGGGTCTTTGAAGATGATCTCGAAGAAGCACCCCCTATTCTTTCACTTCTTCTCGCGGCTGGAGACTGGTCCCTGGAGCTTGGTCTACTTCCGCGCTTCTCCTTCGCACTCGTTGTGTCTCTCGCTGGAGTCGTACCCCTCGAATCAATGCTTCCTCTTCTGGAATTTGGTGTTTGATTGCTTTTCTTTTGCCTGTCAGTTTCATTCTTACTTTTAATTTTTAATTTCGACATCTCATCCTGCTCTTGTTTATCTGGCAACTTTGGCGCAAGTTTTTCCTGAGTTCGATACTTTTGATCTTGATCTTCGGAAATGGAGGACCTTCGAGAGCTAGCTGCGCTACCATGTCGTGAATGACTCGCATGTTCCCGAACTATCTCGGTGTATTGATTTACAACAGCCATTCTAGCTTCTACTTCGGCTGCTTCTTCTTCAGGTGTTACGGATCGCCATTTTGATTGCATTCTTCGACTTTTTGCTGCTTCTGCCGCAGATATAATGCTATCCGTATCCGATTCTGACATCGTAGGAGTCTTTAGAGCCTCGGACATGCTAGAAAGATTCGAAACTCTGCCGTTGGTGTCCATATTTATTTTCTCCATGTCTTCTTGTTGATACGATTGCGATAACGTTTTTCTGATTGGTTTTTCTGGAGGGATCGATCTGCCAAAATTGTCCTGAACAATTGGTTCCTCTTTGGGCTTTTTTAGAATTGATTTAGGTATCACATTATTGGGCGAAACGGAAGTAACTGTTCTGCTGGATGGAAGAGACGAAATCTCCAAAATTGATAATCTATCATATGGGACCTGTGGTAATTCTGATTCGACGTGTGGGACTGGTCTTCCTCTAGGATGGTAAGTATCTTCTTCATCGATAATTTGTCTTGCTAAGATCCTCGATTTTAATAATTTTAAATCTTCACTATCTGCACTACTGATCTCTTCTGATGACTCTTCGGAAGTTTCAATGCTATTAGTCTCCTCCTTTTCTGTTTCCTTTGTTTTCGTTTCAATCAATGATTGAGATTCTACTTTATTAACAATGATGGATGGTGGAATTATTATTCGCTTGTCTTCATTATTTGCTTGTATCGATCTTTCTGGTTGCACCTCTTCCAATAATGGTACATTTGTTTCATGCCATCTACGTAGACGTTCTACAGATTCGACCTTATTGCTCCTTTCCCAAGGATCAGTCATTGTCGTCTCAAATGGAAGATTTGGATCTGATCTAGCTTCGACATCTAGCAACAAAATTGGCGAAAGAAGTTTTAACGTTTTTGGAACTGCATCCGCTTGTCCTTCGCTGGATCTTCGACGATTCTTTTTGGCCTGCCAGGAAGCGATTAAATTTTGCGTAGCGATACCGGAATTGGATAGGCGTCTTCGAAGCGATGATCTCTGAATAGATTCGACATCTAATAGTGTCAATTCGGTTTGTCTTTCAAATTGCATTTTTCGTTTGGCAATTTCAGCTGCTTCTTCAGCAGCAACTGCGCGATAGAAACGTTCCATAGCTCGTTCGTGAAGAAGCTCGGTAGAGCTAACCGCTTCTCGCATTACTTCTATTACTTGATGCTGTGTGCTAAATAATTCTGGAAGAGATAACGACATCGGCGGTGGTACAAGATCGTTCTCATCTTCTATTAACTCGATTATATTCTGTTTGCCACCTGAAATAATGAAAAATAATGAAGTTAACATGTACAAAGAAATCTTAGTTTTTTAACGCTTGTGTAAAAAATTTTTATTTGCACTTACTTATGCTACTTCTAGCTCGAATTTCTGTAAAGCTCCCCATATCTATTATATCTTCTTGTGTTTCATCTTCCGGATACAGAACCAACATAAACTCTGAGCTACCGTGCAATGCATTTTCATCATCCTCTTGTAGTATTATCTGCGATTGCGGACTATCTGGCGGAGATAGTATGAATTCGTTTACAACAGTGGTCTGTTTTTTCAAAATTAAATTTGAAGATGGTGAAGAATGGTTGCTCGCTGTGGTATAATTCTCCTCTCTTCGATGTTCTTGAATTCTCGGCACGCAAAGTGGAGAGAGACTTCTTTCTTTTCTTATAAAGCGCGACATGGTATCTTCTTCGGTAACTGGAGAAGAGACCGGCATGGTTGCTGCCGATTTCGATGTCATTGCTCTTTCATCCTTTACAATATCTTCCTATATTCCAGAAAATAACATATATATTTTCTTTCTTTTAGTTTAGAATCCAGTTATAGTATTTTTTATAATTATATTTGATTATCTTTTACCTTGTCTCTTATACTTGCTGTAATATTTGATCGATGTGTATGGTTTCCAATAGTAACTTGTTGTTTCGTTGAATTGTGCTCTCTTGATCTAGCTGGAGGAATCGGAGGTTGTTCGTTTTCCAAAGTATCTAGTGCAAATGTTACTCTACTGTCTGCTCTAGACGGTCTATCCAATGTAGAAGTTGGCATTGTGAGCCGTTGCACCGAAGCTGATCGCTCGTCGTATCCAAAGCGACTATTATTTTTATCATCTTGTGTTTTACCTTCTTCTCTCGTTAAGCTTCTAGACCTTTGCGTTGGCGTAATAAAGCTCACCTCTCGCTTATCACCACGAGATCTGCTGATCTCTCGATGACTTTGCGACTTTTCATTTAAAGACGGTGTTACAATCCTACAACATAACATTATGGATTTATTATTGTGCAAACAAACGTGTGCTAAGTTTAAGTGTTCATCGATAATAAAATACCTTCGTTTAATGTCTGGAACGAAAATAACGTCACTTTCTTCACTAGGATCGCTAACTCCGTAAGGATTTTCAGCTTTCACGCGAAATTTGTATTCGGAACCTTCGATCAATTCTGTTAATGTCGCAGTTGTGCATCTGCTTGTAATCGCTTTGAGCCATACTTCCCAGCCAATCTAAAACAATCGTCAAATTTCGCAAAATGTATATGGATGGAAATAATAGGTTTTGATTACGTACTCTGTAGTATTCGACAATATATGTCCCGATTTTACATCCGCCGTCATCTTCCGGTTCCTTCCACGACAGTGTCACCGATCTACCTAGCGTCATTGCAACAGCTATTTTGCCAGGAGCAGCGGGTCGGTCTATTGATAGAAATGATAATTCAAAAAATTAATAAATTATCGAACTTGCGGCTTAAAATGTAAAAAGCTAATATCTAAATTAATGCAGTATTATCACCTGTCACGGTGACCAGAAAAGACGCAGTGTCTTCACCCAACTTATTCGTAACTTTAACAGTGTATTCCCCTCGATCGCTTCGTTTTGCATTCAGTATTTTCAGAACTGATTCACCATCCATCACTTCAAATACGTGTCTAGTATCTTTGGATATCAGCTCTCCATCGTGATACCACGTGACAACAGGCGTTGGCCTACCTGCTAAAGATACTTTCAATCTAATGGTCTCATCTTGCTCGAAAAGTAAACCGTCCTCATACTGACGTGGCAATCGTATTCGTGGAGGTGCTAGTAAATGTATAAATAATTCAACGATTTATATTACAAAGAGTTATGGTTGTATTTTTTTTATTAACAATTTATTAACCTTCAAGAATTAGTTTAGCTCTAGTAGCAACGTGACCCGCTCGATTGGTGGCAGTACATTTAATTTCACCTTCATCATTAAGCGCAGTCTGGTGAATCAAGAGAATGCTCTTTCCATTATCTGTGATAATTCTGGTGCGCCTACTACTGAAGATCTCAAAACCGTCCTTGAACCACGAGATTTTTGGTAATGGTGTTCCAGAGAATTGTATGACAAACTCGGCCTATATTGAAAACATTAGAAATGCATTTAAGTTTTATATGATAACGTGCAATATATACGTACTTGTTCGTTCTCAAGCGCAACCGTATCTTTAAGTTCCAGCTCGAAATACGGAGCGCAGGCGAGGGCGGCCCTTTGCAACGTGACTGTGAGCGGTTCGGAGACGTCGCTTGGCTGTGAAAGTCCGAGTGCATTTTGCGCTCTGACTCGAAATTGATAACGCCATCCTGGCTCGAGACCACTTAAAGTTAGTTCTGGAAATGCGCAAAGACCGGAGGTGCTTCGTACCCAATGAGGAGAGCCTAGTCGTCGATGCTCGACCAGGTATCCGACGATCGCCGATCCACCGTTACTCGATGATCTCTCCCATCGTATTGCCACAACATCCGGCAGTGTTTCGTTCGTTCCTGATATCAAGATAGGTCTGCCTGGTGGAGCCGGAAGACCTATACCAAATTTCTTTAGTCTTTCTTCCTACATTTTCATCAAAATTTATTAACTATTTCGTCATAATTATACATTTGTTAATAGTCCTTTTATTTAAAAGCAGAAAAAGATAAGCGGTATAATACTAAGAAATATATTCTTGTTAGACTTGTGTATGTATATAGAGCAGATGATTTTCAACATCGGTACGTAAGTACCGTTCCCAAAATAAAATGCGTCGCGTTTGGCAGTACAGTGGAGTACTGAACCGGCGCACCATCCGTAGATTGAGTATTTGAGATACTATGATTTCGTATAATGTTCGTTGTGTGTTACTTAAAAAGTGAATGTCGTATAATACTACAGTTATAACTAATAGACGATGATAAATTAAAAAGAAATTTAAACCTGTTTTAATCTAGAATTAGTAAGGATGTAATTTTAGATCCTCTCTCTCTCGCTGTTGAAATTATCTGATTGAACACGAATTAACAATAATTATTGTAATCTTTTAGTTTGCATCACCAAGACAAGTCATATAAAGAAAAGGAGATGTCGATTATAATTACATTTACAATAAATAATTAAATCTCGACAAAATCATACGGTATATTAAAAGATCATTTACCACATTAATATGTTTATTCTTAGTAAATACAATATAATTAAACGTAATGGTATTATAATATTTAAAAACAATTGAATAATTTATATTTAAGAAAATAGGCAAAAATAGTAACTTTCGGAAATAATTAAAACTATGTTTATTATGTTTAAATTATATAAATAACGCCATTGTTATTACAGACAAAGAAAAAGGAGAACAGAGACAAAATTTCTGTACTAATGTGACTGCCTTTTCGGTTGTAATACTTATCGTCATGTTAAGACAATGAATTTCTTCCTCTTTAGTTCAGTCGACATGGCCGTTACAATTCTTGGTTCTCAAAAGTATTCCAATTAAAAAAATGTATTAAGACTTATAAAACAATAGACTGATTTACCTGGACCATCCCAACGTGTCTTCTTCGAGCTGGTGCCAACGGAGATGCTCCTCGAATAATCTTTCGTGGTGGCGTTACCCATTATCGTGTTTCCTCTTCCTCCTTCTTTTCGTCGAGTCTGGCTCGACGATTATTCCGTTTCTGATCAGTTTTCCGATCGTTTCCACATACCAAATTGTCAAAAGTGTCACATTTACAGTACTGTCTGAAGAATGATCAAAGAGCAAAATGATCTTTGATGATGTCCAACTTGGGTAAAAGAGGGATAGGAAGAGAGAGGAGAGAGAGAGAGAGAGAGAGAGAGAGAAAAAGAGAGAGAGAGAGAGAGAAGGGGGAGGAAAGAAAAAGAGATAGAAACGAGATGGTTAAGAAGAGAGAGAGAGGGAGAAAGATGGCAAGTATGCTTGATATAGCGCGAGGCTCGATGGAGCACTGGCGAACTTCCCCGTGGTCCACGACTGTAGCGACGCCAAATCAGCTTTTCTCGACATCTATCTTTGTCTCACTGGTGTTTCTACCTAATATACATATATTTCTATTCATATAAGTTTTTACAATAATGTAAAAAGTATACATACTATTTGATTATATTATTAAATTAAATGCGAGAAATTTTATTAGAAATTTTGTTGTGTAATGTCTGATGTATGAGATATTTATATTTGTAATTTGTATTCAAAGTTTAGACATATAGTTATTAGGTATAACGTGTATCATCATATCAATCATCTTGTGCAATTGCATCACGTTTTATAATGAGATAAGATCATATAATGCTACACACTGAGACAATGTAAGTACATGAGGTTGTACAATAAATGGTACTAATGCCTTACCACCATTTTGTTATAAATTACAAATTAATATATAATATAAACCGTTGTTATGCTAAATAATATTTATTTTAAATCAATATACTATAAATCATAGTTATCTAATAATAATCTTCCTATATTTCTTTCTTTGAGAATAAAAATGTTAAGAATTATATAAAATTTAAAACATAAGTTTTTTATAGATGGACTTCTTTATATAGATTATTTAAATAATTTATTTATATTAATCCTACATTCCTATATACGTTTATCCGCAAGAACCTATGACGCATATATCTTTGCATTACTTGTATGTAATATCCGTTATTTCTTGACTAAATTTATTTCTGCATATTTTTGCTCGAGGAAGATAAGGAGTAGAAAAAATGCGGTTCCAGAGAGACAGGAAGATGAAAGGAAGGGAAGAGCCGTGCATAAAGAGGAAGGGGAACACACGGTTAATCGGTGCCAAAGTACCGTTGTATCTGAAAGGACCAGAGATGGCTTTCGGTTTTCCAGCAGCCTCCGTCCCAGCTGCAGCTTCGCGCTGCATCTATCGTATGTTGTGCTCGCGCACGTTCCACATAAATATACGTACCTACATCTACACGTATGTAAACTTTTTTCTTCTGTCATTAACGAGGTACGCACGACAGACTCGACTCAACGAGATACGACAGTTTGCTTGTCACTCACGTGGACATAAAGGTATAACGTCTGGAGTTGAAGCAGCTGTTCGCCGATACTCTACATTTCTGTGATGCATTCGTAATATATATTTTTGTCACGTATTACGCCTATATAACGTTTTCTTGCAATACCTTTTGAGTGTTGTCAAAATTCCCGATGCGGTTCAGCGTGGAGATCATTATATTAAATCGGTGAGTACACACTTTACATGGACAATAATTATAATTAAAAGGTTGAAATTGTAAAGCATTAAGAATTACTTGGTAATTTCTTTTGTTAGTTACAAATGTCTAAGACAATTTTCTTTAACGAACAGTTATAGAAATGCCTATGAAAAACTTGAAGGCAACAGATATTCTGGAGGATCTAGAGTCGAAGCTCGCGTATGTCCCAGGTGGTCGTGATCAGGACGGACGACCTTTAATAGTAATTAGTGTTCCACCGGAAATTGATTCAACAACAAAGTTAAAATTAGAAACCCTCATTTTATATTTTATATCAATTTTCAGGTACAGAATATCTTTGATATTTTATTTAACTGTGTTTATACTTAAAAAAGTATCATTGAATTAAATTTATACATAAAAATAATTAAATATTTCTTGGTAATGAACTATATAGTGAGGAGACAAAGGAAAATGGATTGGCTCTCGTTGTAGACGCGCGTCGTAGTGCATGGCGCGTAACTAGATCTTGTATTAGGCTCTCTACGAATCTTATAGGATCTAAAGTCATTTCCGTAATTGTAATACGACCTGATGGTTTTTGGGATAAACGCGTCGATAGCTGTACCAAGTCACACAAAGAAGGCGAAGTAAGTATCTCTATAAGTATATAAATTAACTTAATAAAAATATATATTAATTGTAGCTTCATCCTTTCGTGTACATTATTACATCATGGCTCAACAGCTCCAGTTTTCTGTTACTTTCGTTTGTTCTAGCCAATATACGTTACTCTAACGAGGTTGCATATTTACATTGACTTTTCTCAATTGCCATACGAGTTAGCAGGTAACAAGGCATACAATCACATCGAATGGATAAAAACACGTATGGTAAATGAGATATTTTTGGCCACACAAACTAAATCTCCCATGCGAATGATGATGTTAATTTTTTAACTAATTGGTATTTATTATTTCGTAGAAAATCGAAGATTATTCGAGTGATGCATTAGAACTTATATCGAAGATGACAAATTTACATAAAAAATTGGACACTCTTGATGGTATTCGTATAATGCAATCGAATGATGTGGAATCTTATTGGGAGATGGGCACAGAATTGTTATCAACAGCACGTCATATACTTCAATCAGGTCTGTGTATTTTTTACTGATTCTATAAATTTTTAACATAAAAGTTGAAGTAGTTAATAATTGACATGCTAATAAAAATAACTTAATTTATTTTAAACAATAGTGTTATTCGTGTAAACATAATAGAGAAAGTTAAGTAAATTTCGGTTATCTAGGTAGGAATTTAATAAGTTGTATGAGTAGAGAGTCCTCCAAGGATATTTTGGATACCGTTAAAGAAATTCACAAGTTACTCGATTCTATCGAATTAAAGCAGGTATTTAATTACATTTATGACTGTATGGTGTATTTAAATTTCATTTTTTAGTCAGCACAATAATGTTTCTATTATTTGCAGATGGATATTGAAAATTCGTGGACAGAAATGGAACGAAATCTAGATACTGCCAGAGTAATCCAAGATCTTGAACACGGTGTATCGAGTGTTACTGACTGGATCTTGGGTCCAGCAGACACAATGCTGAACTCTTGTTGTCAAGTTGGCTTTGATGTTTCTTCATCTGAGGAACTTCGAAGGCAGCACGAAAAAATTGAGCTTCAATGTCGGGTAAATGACGAATAAAGCATTCTAATTCTTATTTTATTTTAAGAGAGTATTACATAGATCTAATTTTAATGTGTTTACAGGAGACTTATGGACGATATGCAGAGCTACTCCATAAAATCGATAGCTTACCTAGAAATAGACTACCAGAAGATTTAAAATCTCAGAGAGATTTCATGGACTTTGTTTGTCGTAGCTTTGCCTCACGACTCGAACGACGTAGAAATGTATTAATTACTTCACAAAGATTCTTTAGACTTGTTTCTGAGGTAAAAACAAAATTTTTATCGATCAAATTATTATCAATTAGGAGAGGGTTTTTTGCTGTTTATTATTGCTTACAGTACTTCGATAGGACTAGTGAAGTGTTTGAGCAGTTAATTATGGGCAACAGGAATTACAACTTTTCTCAAGCGAGCATTAAGCTGTTAACTTTGGAAAAGAGTCAAACAGTTTTAGGTAAAAATGACTCATTAGATATTAATATTTGTTCAGATTCATATTTAAATAATTTTTCAGATAGTTTAGAACGCGAGCTTGTAAAAGAAGGCGAAAAATTATCGGACATTCTCTCTATGCCAGTGAAGGATGCGCTTGGTCGAGAAGTTTGTGTAAATTATGATGAAGATATCATCAATGTAAAAGATATACTAGATGCAACAAATGCCAGAAAGAATATATTTAACGATAGCGTGGAATTACAAAAGCTGTCGTTGAAACAGATAGCTTTGATATACATGTATGAGAGCGATGCCGAACAAGTAAGTATGGATTAATAAGGTAAAAAACATTTTAACGGATAAAAGTTACTGTACCTTCTAGGCTGTTAAGTGGTTAAATGATCTATTCAATGTTTTACTTCGGAATCACATGGAAGTCGGATGTAATGTAAAAGAAATACAGTCGCAAAAAGAGGAGCACCAATCTTTCCAGGAAACTGCAAAAGTAAACCATGATTATTGTTACAAATTACAAATACAATTAGTTTCATAAAATAATAAACGAAAGTTACAATAGTCCAATTACTCTATTTCACATAGAATTATTAAGTATGTAAACACAGTGAAATAAATATTTACAGGGAACTTACGAGTATGGCGGTCAACTGGTGAATGGGGCGCGTGTACTGAGATTATCTTGCAGAATATCTTTAGAAAGCAATGCTAATCTCTTTTCGAAATTACGACAGGCTTGGCGACAGTTTCGATCTGTTAGTCAGGAACAATTAACCAGGCTGCGAGTATGCGCTGTTTTTCACAGAAACGTCGAAGATGTATGAATATAAATTAATATGAATTCAATATGTAAATTTAAAAGTTACTTTAATATTCTCCGATAAAGGAATTATTTTATGCATTATCTACTCTGTGTGTATATGCTCTCGTCTATAAATTTTGTATCAATTTATTTAAAGCATTGTACGGGATTACAAAATTTGGTGGAAACAGTGACTACTCTGTATCATTCTGCGCAAGATGAAGATGTATTAGCAAAAGCACGCGTCAAAGAAAGCATAAGAGATATTCTTGATAATCGAGAGAAACTTTTATTGGAAGTTGGTCGGATGGTAAGATTGGGTCGCCTCCTCAAGACAAGGTTGAAGGAACCTCTTTATTGCCAACCGTAAGTATAACAAATTGCATCAACATTGTTACACAGCATTGATAGACTTTCATCACTAATTTAAAGATATTAGATCTTAGGTATTAATATTTGAAATCATAATTATGTGAAAGATAAGGTATAATTGTTAAACAATGGAAGTAATTAAGTAAATATACAAAAATGTTGCAATAATAAACTAACAAGCATAAATCAAAATACAAACATATTAAAAATGTTTTTTCTTATAAATTATAATTTGAGAAGAAAAGTAAATAACTAGTAAGTGTGGTGTAATACGCTTGGTAGAACGCCTGCGTGTTTAACAGAGACAGTGTGTCAGTCTATGGCCAGCTCTCGTCGAGATAGCTTCTATAATCTAGAAACGGTGCATGTAAGTCGGTTGCAATAAGATAACCGAAATTTTATAACGTTCTCGTTTAATTTAGTTTACACGTACGGGTCATATTTTATTATTCTATATTGTATAACTATTCTATTCTATATTGTATAACTATTCTATTTATTCTATATTGTATATGTTTTTTCATCAATTTTGTGTTTAACACAATTGTGTGAATTACATGTGGATTACATGTGCTAGTTGACAGACAAACATCTACGAAATTGTTTCGTAAAAGGTATTATTCGGCAATCTTCTTTCAATTTACACTTAATAATAAGATTACTTAATAAATTTCGTAGATTTTTTAGCGCTAATGGTCATATTATTAAAAATTATATTACAATATGCATAAATAATAAAATATCACGGTCCACAATCATTGGCTTCGTTCCACGGTCACGTCGTAATTTAAAACTCGGCTGGTAACGCGAATCTCATTTCGATAATATTTTGGCGGTCTGGTTTGCGTCACGAAGAATCACCTACCGTGTTGCATCATGAAAACTATTTCTGGCACATTTACCATAGTCATAAAAAAGGAACTCCAGGAAGAATTAACATATTGAAGACTTTTCAATAAAAACCTATCTTTGAGATTGCTCAGAGTTAATCTGGCAATCAATTACAGCAGTTCATAAAGTAAATGTGAGCTACGAAATTAGAACGTTGTCCCAAATTGTAGAGACCATGCAGCCACGTACTATCAACACGCTGTCACTATTCATTACATAATCCATTAATCTAATCTTTTCTTAATGATGTAATTCATTGAATGGAATTTTGCACTTTTAATTCGATTTATAATTCAATCATTCTCTGATCAATTTTAAATTGATCGATTAAATAATGTATGTAATTGTTTAAAGAAAATCATCCTTAAAAAATTGAAACTGATACATGCTTGTATGATTTGATGAAGTAGCTACTACAAATACTATATATAATATTTGTATAGTTATTTAATGGTTTTAATTGTCCATAAGAGTAACATTAATGTGACAACAAATTAAACAGTCACAATACTATGAAAAGCTCATCAGACATTAAACAACGTTCAAAAATGTCTAGCTTAAAAATAAAGGATTTATTTATAGAATTTTAACTTGGTCAACAAATTTACTTTTCTAGAATGTCTGAAGCTGAAGATGCTTCAATCCTCGGTGGTAACTTGACAGCTGTCGAAGCTATCTCGGCGAAATTAGTGGAAGTTACACGTCTCGCGGAAAAACTGGATGCGAGACTATGTGAAGCTGGAGCTAGAACTCGACCAATGTCTATTCCTACCGTTGTGACGTCCTCTGCTTCGTCCTTGCTCTCGATATCTGCCATGCCACCATTAAGCACGCCCATGCATACAGCTTCTAACGTGACTGCATTGATATCTGGTACGACAGCTTCAGCCGTATCTGCAATTCCTCAAATGCATCCAATAACGTCGGAAGCTGTGACTACAAGAATCAAAGCTGATGCAATTAAATCTATTACTTCTACGGCAGAAAAATTTGATGACAATTCATTTCATATCTGCCCGCATTCTACGGAAGATGTCGAAATATCGAATAAAGATTTTAATACTGAGGTACATTAACATGTTTTAATATTAACTTACAGATATTTCTTTTTCCTCTCTTCTAAAAAAATATTTTCAAATATTCTCAAAGTACTTTCATCCTTTTTTTCCATTTTATAGGAACTGATCGAACATTCTCGTAGCGAAAGTGCAACAGGAGAATACAATGTGGAGGGTTATACAACAGCGACTGAATGTTCAACAACTCCACCTCCGCGTTCGAGAAGCGAATCTTTTGTAACATCGCCGGAATGCGAAGATCTTTCTATCAACGCACCCATCGTGGCATGCTCTGGTTCCACTTGGTATCTGGCGAATTTTTATCATTTTTACCAAATATATATACATATAGGAGCTTAGATATCAATTAAACTTAATAAAATGCAATCACTTAAAATATACTGCAACGAAATCTTTTTGGAATTAATTTGCAATATTGCGAATATTTTCAGGTTGGCCCTGGAAAAGCCTAAATTAACAAATACGATTGCACCCCTTACTTCTACTTCAAACGATGAAAACAAAAAAATTATTGTTGAAGCGACATCAAATATTTCCACCAACGGAATAAAACCAACGACACGAATCGAAACAATGGACAAAATGACAAATGTATGTCGTATAATTCAATTAGTAAAGCGCGCGCGCGCGCACACACACACACACACTTTAAAAATCCGTTACTGTAATTTTACTTGATCTCATATTGTTAAAAATTTCGTCGATTATTTATCAATCGTGGAAATTCTTGGAATTTCAGGCGTCGAATGCCGCGCGCCAGTTCTGAGACATGACGTAGCGCCGTAAACACCTCGGTCGAAAACAGTCTATTCTCATTCACCTGCCTAATCATTCACGCGGCGACAGTCGAGCGGATCGGTTAGCCGGGTTAGCGCCGCTCCGCATATTGTATTGTTATTATTTTCTCTTGATACGCGTTCGCGACAAGTACGGGAAGAAATCGCGATGGCTCTCTGTGAACAATCAGCGATCGATATCATCGCGTGATCGCTGAATCCTCGCAATTTGCTATCGATGCTCGATTAACCGGCAAGACATCCAAAGATCAAAGCGCTAGCTAACTTGAAATTACCTCTTCATTGCGATAACAACGGACGATCATTGTTTTGTTAAACAATGTTTGTATTTTGATACATCTCGTACAGTCGCATTGAATCTCTCGTTTCTAATATAATTTGTTGGCTGCTTCTAAGTTGAAAGCGAAATAATACACAAAATATTGAATCTGAGTGCGATTTCTTACAGAGGTGAGAGGGCACCCGTCCTACTTCTTGCGTCGCCATTACTGGTTTTACTCTAAAAGTCAATCAGTGGATCATCACTGAAAACAATGAATATTCACTGACTCAATGATAAGTATAGCACCGAATAATTCATAGCTATTAGCTATTTTCAGTGACAATGCACTGATTGACTTTTAAAGAGTACATTATTTTGAATATTAGTAAGCTTTCAAGACTTCTGTTGGTTACATAGCACCCTCCGATCTAAGATTGTTTTCATCCTTGACGGCTCTGGTCTGTATTCTAGTCTAAAGGATAGCTCGGACGGGAACATCAGAAGTCTTTCTGATTTCGTGTCTTTTCAGTTGAGATCCCCTATCAATTCGGAGGCGTGTAAGAGTCGCGCTTTATTCTTACAGCCAAGGTCCGTGTTATGAAGATTCTGGCTTTCTCTTTCTAACCTTCGACCCCTTGGCCGTGAACAACTAAATCCCAAATCCGTTTCCTTCAATTATACACTGAAGTTTAGAGTACTTGATTCATACTTATGATAATTTCAACTGCCAAAAACTGAAATTGTTCAGTATAGAATGCTGCTCTGTAGTTGCAAAGATTTAGTTCCCTTTTCATTCTCACAGCCAAGATTGACCCTTGCGAAGGCTTTATCACGGAATTTCATACGCATATGAGATAATGTTAGTTCTGATTATGATACATTCAAAATGCTTGTCATCTTTGTAAATTATAAAGCTTATTCTTATTATACGTTATAATTTTTTTGCGCAGGAAAAATTAAACAGAATTGTAAAAGAAGTCACTGAAACAACCGTTTTGCGTGTATCGCATGATATCCGATTAGGCGTAGCCTCTTATAAAGTGGTATCAAATACCATGCAAGATCATCGGCAACATATTGATGTGGAAGATACCCAAAATGTGGAACGTGTGCTAGAGGCAGAAACACGTGAAAAAACGGATGGTATTCAACATCATCTCGATTTATCTCCGTTTAGTGAGTATCCAGTGAGAAATGACTTAGGGATTGGCGAGCCATTTTTCGCTGAGTATTTTATATTATAATTTTAATGATTTCTTCCAGATAATATATAATAATATATGTATATACTAGATAATTATAAATATAATAATGAACTTATTGTATAATTGGTTTATTGTTAATACTTCTTTTAATAGAAGACTCTGCAAACTATATTGGCAAAAGTTCACAAAAGGTGCAATCGGATCAAAATATTACGAAACTCACCAAAATCCGAGAGCATATATTGAATGAAAGCACGTGTTCTAATTTGAGGGAGTACGAGAGTGTACCATTGTCTTCACAAGATCTATTGCGACATCACGAGGATAGCGGAATTGAAATATCACCAATGAAGAAGGATGATAACTTAGAAGGCGAAGATTTTCTTGAAAGAGCGAGAAAGGTGAGTCTAATTGAGTTCGCAAGTGCAATTGTGATGACAAAGTCAGTAACTTGGACCGACGCGTGACCGGATCCCTTTGTTTCAAAGTTTTTATTTGTAAGATTTTAACATGTGCTAGCTATGCTTAATATGTGTGATTGTAATGATTTTTATGCATTTAAATCTTCTTAAGCTTTGTTTCTCTATTAGTGTGTTAATTACAACGATGATTTTATCTATTTAATCCTTACAGTAAAAAATTATTTGCAGCTTTGATGAAGACAAATTGTTTATGAAGGATTTGTTGAGAGTAAACGTTATCTCCTCATGATTTTGCTTAGAGAAAAAAAAAGATGTTATTATATCTCTGGACGTAATTCATGAGGACATTAAATGCCATATAGAATCGACAGGAATGAAAGAATTAAACATTGTTAACCGCACTCATTGTTATGCTTGTTGTGCCTATAACTTTCTTGCACATAAAGTTTGATATAATTATGTTCTGATATATATTGTTCTCACAGATTTTGTTGAGTGTGTATTGCATGTGATGCATTTGTTATTTTTATACGTAATGGTTAAGAAAAATGATAATGCTTAACGGAAAGTCCATTTGAGATATACCGGGTGATGATTTACTACACCCAACGACCTTCTTTCGTTTTACGACTGAGAATTCTACTTTCGTTCGACGCTGTTGCGCTGCGCGACTCTGCTCTGTAGACTGTGCTCGACGAGCGCGACGAGAAGGTGAGCGGGAGGCAGCCGGCCGGAGGCTAACCGGAGGCCCGGAGGCCGTGCCGCGCTGCTATGCCGGTTCAGTCTTGGTTCGGCTGGTTACTGCAACCGATCGGCTGGTGACGTGATACACTCGTGACATGTGTCACGCGAGTGTTACTGTCGTTGTTGTCGTCATTATTACTACTAACGCCGCTTAGACGCGAATCGAATTTAGGTGATTGTTATACCGTGCCAAGTAAAAATCATGTATCGAAAAAAACATTTTTATAAAAGTATAATTTAATACATCGCAAATATCGAAAATGTCGGAAATCTGCAACTTATTGGAGAACGAAAAAAAAAGCAAATAAAGCAAGAAAGTTCTTTCCGTCTTTTTAACTTAAACTACCTAAGAAAATGAAAACCTGTTAAACATATCCATTAAATTATAAATAGATACTTAATTCATAATTATGCATTTATTGTCGAAATGCCACGAATTTATACTAATTGTCAGGCATTTATATTTTATAATCGAGGCATTTCTTTAAAGAGTTAGTCAAACTATGTGCTTATAATTGAGCGATCCTCTAACGTAATAAAGAGAAATGAAACTTGTCCAATAAAGGTACATATATAAAAAAATATTTGATCGCAACATTGATTGATTCTTTCACCGGATCATCTTCGGTTACACATGGTTTTCACCGTGATGTACTCGTGGTTGAAAGAACGCTACCAGTCAGTCCGGTTTTATTCTACCATTTGTTCGTCTCTGTAGATGACGTCACCGTACAAAGATATCTACATAAAGTATTAATATGTTATATCTCAAACAGAAAATGGATAGTTTAATATACAAGCAAACATTTGTTAAATCCATTGTGACTAAATTAACAAATTGTTGAAATTATTTATTTCTTCTTTCCTCGCGTAAAAAAACTTGCTGACAGAAGAAGGTTTTACGAGATGTATCTTTAGTTTGGCTGTCGCATCACGGACGCAATCAATTTCAATCGCACATTCAATTTTCGTACCAACACCTTTGGCCAAGTGCCAAAAATAACATCAACCAGATGAGACAATCGCGCCAACTGGAGATTAAATATATGTGTATTTCTGTAAAATCTTTGAGAATATCGATGAGCTGGATGTTTATTGTGTCGTGTTTTAGATCGACGTACGTCACCGTAATATATTTAGCACCAGGCATTGAAATCACTGTGTTCGGTCAAAACGTACGATATCGTTATAACGCCGCGTAACACTCTCTTAATTTTCAGCAGCTATATTGTCAACTATATTGCTCAGTTTGTAGCGTATATCAATATTCAGTGAGTATTTCACCACGTAATTGTATCGCGAGTACAATTCGGAGTCAGTCCAATCTACTAACACAGATCTGAAACATTTTAATTATGGCACAAAAGATAAAATTAATGATGATGGTGGATGGTCCTGACTCGATGGAGGCACACGTGCATCCCGAAGGATCTGTTGAAATGAATTCAGGAATAGTGATGCAAAGAGACGAGGATACGCCGCAAATCATCTCACCAACTACTACTATAAGTACTATAGCTGTGCAAAGCGGAGACACGCGTGTAGTAATCGCTTTACTTCAAGTAAGAAACATACGTTGATAATATAATTTATATTTCTTTAGCGTTACAGTTTCGTTCCGTCAACACAAGTAATTTCAATTAATTTTATTTAAAAATTTCGGAAGAGATTATCTGAAAGTATTTCTGAAAGGGAAATAATTGTAGTAAAGAATAATATTCAATTGCTATTTCATATATGACACTATGGTGTAGATATTTCGGGATTCAGTCGCTTCGGTCTATAGCTATTTCCGAGTCCTCTCGAAACCGTAAGCGTTTTAGGTATCCGCTGAGCAAAACGAGTCTCCCGAAACTCCACGAAGGATAAATATAACCGCTGGGTACAGTAACTTCCATTACACACCACCATGATCAGATAAACCTATCTTACATTCGTTACGTTGGATTCTCACGTATTTAGGATCACGATCACAATCCATGCAAATTACTTAATTGTTAAGCCTTCCGTTTCTAATTACAAATTTAAATCTTTGTTACTTTAAATGATTTTTTAAGAGAAGACGGCTGGAAAATAAAGCAAATATTATTTAACGTGTAAAATTAAATATTTAATATCTATACGATTTGAAAGACAAGAAATATATATAAATTTATACATATACATTTTTATTCTAATATAAATTATCAATTTAAATTATACTAAACTGTATAACGGATCTTGCAAAACTAATTGATAAGTAGATTGGGTAAACGGTGAACTCGTATCGAACTAAGAGAGATCTCTCGTGGCATGAATCCGCACACTCTCGTATAATCTAACAAACCGGTATTATATATATATGTGCAAGACGGCTCGAGGCAGCCTGGACCCAACCCGGCCCGGCTCAGTGGCGGATGAGTGGCATGATTCTTCCTTTTACCGTACCTTCGCCTATATTGTACCTACAATTTAACGATAGTACTTTTATGTTCGAAATAAGAGAAAAAATGTTAAGTAGGGATTCTTAAACAAACGTGGAGAGAGACATATCTTTACGACGCAATTACTAATATTGCCAAGCATGAGAATTTACTTTTGTATTGCTCGTTGTTATGTCGCGTTTATTGGATAATCTTTTACAAATAACATCTAATAAGAAAATAAAATAATTAACCCGATTAATTTATCATTTAAGCATTCAAACAATCTCCTCTACTAGAAATTATATTGAGTTTTCATCTTTTACCTAGTCGCCAGTTGTCCAATCTAATTTTAAACATATGCCAAATATAGCCGTGTTTGATCACCTGAGTTATTTCTCAACGCATAAAGTTTTTCTTCGTGTATACATATACACGTGAGTTTATGTTCAGTTTGAGCTGTTGACCAAGACTCGCTTTCGCTCTGACTGTACAATCACATTTCATTTCTTATGATGCATACAATGTAAAAATATTTCTTAAATTTTAAACAAATATGTCAAACATTCGCTAATTGTATTTTATAAGCTATTCCAATATATCTTGAAAAAAATTGTCATGAAATACTATATCTTTTTTACACGTCTGAGAAGAAAGAAATAATTTTATCGCTCGAGTGGCGATATATACCAGAAGAGAGAATTGGTCAATCCAAACGTAGTTATTCGGCAGTATGCCAAAGATGAAAATGGAAACATATCTTGCTCCTTTCTGCGGCCCAACCTCACGAGGTCGATGAACTCTGGAGGGCCGATTTCTGTCTATGCAATCACTTTTTATTTTTCATCTCTTTTTTTTTAATAAAGAAGTGTTGAAGGAAAAAGATCTCTGTTCTGAATCTGACTAGCGACATTGTATATATAAGTTATTGTTAGATAATTTTAAAATTTATTTCAAAATGAAAACAATCTTTATTTTGCGGCGTAAAGGAATAAGCATTTTTTAATATTTTCTTTGTTACTTATGGTATTCTATATTTTATTTTGTATATAATATTATAATTATTTAAAATATTGGATGCAATATTTCACAAATTAGGAAAATAATTCCACAAAGAATTTGTAAAAATGATTCCACGCGATTATTTAATAATATTCAATTTAGCTGTGCTGTATTATTTATCGACTGTCGGAAGATATTTGGTATTATTGCTGCACTTAACTGCTACTGTTTTTATGTAGAGCGGTGAATGGCTAAAGCTGAAAATACTCGAGCTACAACCAGAATTAACGAAACTTGGTGCTTCCGTAAAAGAAGCCACGGAACTCTCAAATGCACACGATCAAGTGTTACTTCGATTACAGGTAAAGTTTAATGTATTAACGTACAAAAATTTAAATTACATAAAACTTTTATTAAACATAATTAAATATTATACATTGCTTAACATATCCTCCCCTCCCTCTCTCTCTCTCTGTCTCTCTCTCTCTTTCTCTCTACCTCTCACCCTCTGTTAATTAAAACTTTATCATAATCAGAACAAACAAAGCCCGGTGGAAGAGTTATTGCGACAAGCTGATCATTTAATCGCGACTCAGAGACCAAGAGCAGAAGTGTACACTGCCATGGCGGAGACATTAGGTCAGGCATGGCGTGATGTAAATCAACTTTTAGAACGTCGTAAGGAAATACTCGACCAAAACGTATTATTTCAATGGTATAATGTGCAATAATTAATTAATCACATATAATTTGTACTGTAAATAAAAATTCTTTAAGAAAATAGATTATATTTTTTTAAATAGTCGCGCGGCAGAATGTAGAGAAAGGATGGAAGCGTTGGAAATGGCGTGTAACGACACGTTACTACCGATCGAGATAGAAGCAGTAAAGAGCTTTTTATCGAAAATTCAAGATCTTCGAAAAGATATGTTGGAATCATTGATGGGTGCGTTGCGAGAGGGTAAAAGTTTGCTGGATGGACTCAAGGAATTGGTAAACGAAGGCACTTTGGATTCTAGGCCGGATACAATTAAAGCTGAAGCTAATCATGGTATGTTTATGTTTAAAATGTATATTCAATATATGTAATTATTTGTTCATCAATTTAACCAGCTTGCTGTCATAGAATTAAGATTTCTGATATAATATCATACTTCTATAGCTGTGTTGCGAGTTGAAAAATGGCTGGAAGAACTTCACGATAGAAGGCGGCTGATCGAGACATCTTTTCGTAGCAGAAAAACTCAATTGGAGCAATGTCTCGCTCTCGCACTACTTGCAACCGATCTTCGCGATCTCGAAGAAATTCTCAATGACAGAATCACTGCATTGGAGGGCAGTTGCGATCAATTGGGAGATTCCGTATCTAGCGTGGAGCTGCTTCTTTTTGAATTAAAAAAGTTGCAAGTCGAAGCAAAGGTATCCGAAAAAATCAATTTAGCTAATATCATGAGAAATAACTAGATATGATCTACTCGTTTCTGGTCCTTGATATATGTACTATACAAAGTAATACTCTATAAAAAAAACTCAACTTCTGTTTTATTTTAAATATTTTTCTAGGAGTTTCAAGATAGGGCTATTAAAATAACTAAATCGACCGAACGATTAGTGTCATCGGGACACTTTGCAGGCGAACAAGCGACCGAACAGGCATACGCGATTCTTAGCACCGCTGCCGATTATATCAACGACTTAGATCAATACAATATATTGTTGAATAGGGCAATAGCCTTTTTCGATTATGCACAATCGGTGAGTGTTTCCAAGTTTTTTACTCGTCTATAGTGGACTAATGAGTGAAATAATATAACGTTTCATAAATTAATTCAGTCGCGTATAATGATCTATTTGAATTTAAATGCTAATATTAGTCAATGCAATTACAAATCAGGCTATCACAAAACTGGACCAGCTGGAAATTCAGTTGATGACAACGGAGTATCCTCCTTATTCAGCACGACTGGCACGTTTTCATGCGCAAACAGTGGCTACGATAGAAGACATAACTTCAAGGCCATTGTCAGAAGGATATACGCTTCTAGATATCACGGGAAAAGAAGTATCTGGTGCCGAGGTTAGTTCAATCGATTAATCAATCAATCGTATTTATCATTGTGTGTTAAGTTAAAGTTAGGCTGTTATCATTACTAAGTACATATAAATTATAAATCTGTTTATCAATTTTGAATTATATGCCATAAAATATATATGTATATTATGTTCAGGGTGTAAGGAATACTATAGAAAAATTGGAGAATCGCAAATTTTGTTTGATGGAACGATGTACAGCTCATAAAGAAGAAAATGTGGAGGTTTCGAGAATACTTGCTGCATTTTCAGATAAGCATGACGCATTACAAGCTTGGCTAACTAATACCGCCAAAGCCTTTCTTCAAAAGCATCACGATATGGGCAGCGATCTGGCAATGGCACGTGATTTTCGCCAAGTTCATTGTCAATTGCTAGCTGAATTGAAAAGTAAAAGCGAGGAGGTAGATCATTTAGAATTGGAAATTATTCCAATCATAGAACGCCTGGACGAAATACAGAAATACGAATTACAATTAAAAATAAAGAATCTTGAAGACGAATGGACGAAAACAAAGATTACAATGGTAAAAAGAATTGATTTGGGGACTATTTATGTACAGTTTCATGAAATTGTGGAACAATTGACTCATGAAACAGACTCTATCGATAATGAATTGAAAAAGCATGAAGCTGTGTTAAATGAGCCTAGGTTTAATGAACTAGAAAAGAAATGGAAATCTTTTGAGTCACTTTATAAAAAACTTGATAATCAGGCGAAAGTATTTCTCAATGAAACGAGCAAAGTAAGTAGCTTATAAAGTGTTTCTTTCATTTAAAAAATCTAATGTTATTATTTTAAAAAACTATAAGGTATTATACAAAACTTTGGCATCCATATTTTTCTTTGTAGATTGATGACTGTTACCTCGGTATATCGCAAGCTTGTCTGTGTGTTGAGACTCTCTTGGAAAAGTTTGCTAATCGACAACTGGTTTTGCTAGAGTCAAGAGAAAAATGGCAGACTGCTATCCAAATAACGAGACAAAAGCGAATAGAATGTGAGCAAAAAGTACAAGAAAGTACAAGGGTAGGATTTCTTATTTATGTTATCAAATTTTGTACTGTTTTTTTACAAGTCCCTTTTATGACGTTTATTTATGTAGCATCCGTTTTTAATTTGTTCTGTAAAATAATTTTTTAAAGCAAGATAAGAAAAGGAGTATAGAAAAATGTTCGTAAAAGTACTTGTATTATTTGTTATTCTTTTATTAATTCTTGTTATTAACGATTTATTCTATTACAGACATTAGAGTGGATTACAAAACTTGAGGCAACACTGTATCCAATGATAATAACACGATCTTCCAGAATAGTTGATATTTTGGATAATTTGGAAGATGTGAGAAAACGAATCATACTTGAATTGAACAAAGCTCTTCAGGAATTGGATGTTCGAATCAAAAGTATTCAAGTATTTGTCGAAAGAGGTAACTAGGACATATTTGTGCGATATATCGCATTTACTAAGGCATATTACATAAAATTTTTTTTATTAAATTAGGTGAAACTAAAGTAGCCGAGCAAATCTCAGAGAGACTCGTGCAAATGCATGAAAAGATGAATACTATCGTCAAAGATTACGAAATATTGTTAGAATCTTTAATTTCTATCTTTAAGAATCTAGAGAAGGTAAGACAAAGTTTCAAATACGTTGAACGCAATACTACACTAT
Source organism: Vollenhovia emeryi (assembly GCF_000949405.1). Classification (NCBI taxonomy): domain Eukaryota; kingdom Metazoa; phylum Arthropoda; class Insecta; order Hymenoptera; family Formicidae; genus Vollenhovia; species Vollenhovia emeryi. The sequence continues at coordinate 74,344 of NW_011967018.1, read as the reverse complement.
TTATTATACACGTGTCTTGAAATATGTAAATTGTTCTTTGCTACTTTTAAGATCGAGCGTAAAATTGAAGAAGCAAAGCAAGAAACTGAATATGCATCAAGTTCTACCAAGCTGATTGATGTGGATGGTTCTTTAAATAAACTTGATATAATAAAAACATTTATTGCGGAATCTTTACGGCGAGCACGTACAAAATCTGAAGCAGTAATTAACAATATTAAACTACAGGAACCGCCAGAATCAGCAATACAAGATATTGAGAAACTAAAACGTACAATAGACTCCATGAGTGTCAAATTTGAATCGTTCCAAACCGAAACGTCAAGCCATCTTGAAAAACATCGACGTCTTTGCATTTTTAGAGAGGATCTCGAAAAGATTAATTCGGATCTACGTGAATTGCATGAACAGCTAAAGAATATGGACGGAAAAATTGGTGACAATTTATCAGTATCGAAAGCGACACTAGCTGCTTTCGAACAGTTTGAACAAACAATAATGGTAAGTAATATTATTAAATTAATCGTACAGTGATAAAATTAAGAAATAATTTTTATATTAATTTATATATTTGCCGCTAGATTTTGGAAGAGAGAATTGAGACCTTTGTAAAAAAGACAGAAGGAACAATTGTTCCATTAACTCCACAAGTGACGGATGAAATTTTATCTCTGCGAAACAGATGGGATCATCTGATGAAATATGTTAGGGATACCAAGAAGAGAATGAATTTAAGTATTGACTATTTCGTACTCTTGGAAGAAGCTAAACAGTGGTTTAGGGAAGGTAGTAAACTTTTAGTAATTGTTGCACGTAAGGCAACAACTGTAAAAGTCTCTGAAGAAGCCACTGATTTACTGCGAGAGATTGATACTTATGTAAAGCCTGGCGAAGAGCAGCAGGAAAGGAGAATTGAGAAGCTGAAACAATTATCGACAATAGTTTTCGGTAAAAGCAGTATCATATTTTTTATACAAAAGAGTGTACCAAACGAGCAAAAGAAGTATAAAAAAGATCTGTTTTGTAATATACTGTTTTAGGTACAGACAGACTTCCGCAATTCAATGAAGTGGTAGTAGAGAATCGGCAAATGCTAGACTCCTTTGTAGTCATTTCTTCCGAGTTGCGTACTTTGAGTCAAAATTTACAGAATGCCGAAGATCTCCGAGAGAAATTGCAAATTGAGAAGCTAGAAGCAGATAAAAAACTGCAAGCTGCTAAAATAGAAATGGCTGCGGCGGAAGCTGCAAAGATGGAAGCAGAAAATGCGAAGAAGCTTGCAGAACAGCTTGCCGCTGAAGCTTTAGACAAAGCTGCGATAGAAGTGAAAAGATTAAAAGAGGAAGAAGCACGAAAAATTCCCGTTTCTCACTCTGTCTCCGCCCAAACTGATGAGACCATAATTGAAGAAACAATTACTTCGGCCGTGACGACGAAAGAAATTCATATTCTCCAACAGGTACTTTATAAACGACGTATTTCAATCATTAATTTTACAATTGTAAAATGTTTGTTATCCTTATAGACAGAAGTCGAGAAAAGTGTTCCGGTTATACGAAAGGAAACTAGTCCACCAAGAGAGTCGGTATCCGAGGAGAAACAAGCACAAACGGACAAAATTGCTTCATTGGCTCCAGAATTCACAATTCCTTTACGTGATGCGATGGTTCAAGAAGGCAAAGAGTTCAGTTTAGAATGCCACTTAATTGGTCAGCCAATACCAGAAATAATATGGTACAAAGATGGAATATCAATTTTGAATAATCCAGACTATTTGACAACTTATGCAAACGGTGTTTGTACTTTAAAAATAGAAGAGACATTTGCTGAGGATTCTGCTAAATACACTTGTCGTGCATTTAATATTCTTGGCTCTGTCGAAACATCGGCCACTCTCACTATCAAAGGTAATTTCATTTATACGAGAATTTCGTTAAGATAATTTTTTACATACACCACTGTTCGACTGTTTAAGTTAAATATTTTGAAATTTTGTAGAAACTATAACGGAAGAACAACCAAGTGCCCCCGTTTTCGTGAAAGAATTGCAGCCTTCTTTTGCGAGGGAAGGATGTTGTCATAAATTAGAGTGCACTGTTAAAGGAAATCCTCTACCAACGGTACAATGGTACAAAAATGATATCAACATTGATAATTCTCCGGACTACGTTATTACTTTTAATAATGGAGAAGCTATTTTAAAGTTTGATGAAGTTTTCTTGGAAGATAAAGCTTCGTATACCTGTAAAGCAACAAATCAATGGGGTCAGTCATCTACTACCACTTTTCTGGACGTGAAACGTAAGTCCCGTTGTGACATTGGTACTGGTAATGGATACATTAAAAACGTGCTTCCTTTTTATGTACGTATAAATATTAATTTCAGCCGCCCAAATTTCCGCAAAGAAACCATATTTTGTGGTACCATTATCAAATATTATGGTCAGGGCAGGGCAGGAAGTAAAATTGGAATGCGAAGCTAACGGAGATCCAGTTCTCGAATTAATATGGACTCACGATGGGAAGCCGTTTGAAGAAAGCAAACATCACAAAGTAAGATAAAATGGCATTAATGTTTTGATATATTTAACGTAACGTAATCATTTGTATGCTTATTCAGATTCAAACGAACGGTGCTCAAACATGTTTGATCATTGCGGAAGCTTTCCCGAAAGATGCCGGATCTTATACAGTGACTGCCAGTAATGAAATCGGAAAAGCCACCTCAACTTGTACCGTTTTTGTGAAAGAACGTTCGCTTCATGAGACCAGCGAATCTGATTTTATTTGTAGCGACACAAAACCAATAACCCCGAAATTTCAGTTACCTTTGCAAGATCTTAAAATTCAAGAAGGACAATCGGCTAGGCTAGATTGTGTGATTGTAGGTCAACCTGAACCGGAGGTAAATTTTATCTCTTCCCAAATTTTTCATCTTTATAATTTCTTTTTCTATCAGCTTTGTGACTTTTAGGTAATTTGGTACCACGATGAACAACCGGTAAAAGAATCATCAGATTTCCAATTACTCTTCCAAGGTGATCGGTGTTCATTAGTTATTCATGAAGCTTTCTTGGATGACGCCGGTGTTTACAAAGTAGTTGCTATTAATTCTGGTGGCGAAGCATCTAGTCAGTGTACATTAACAATTATGCGTATGTATAATTATTCCTTAAAAAATTCAATATTTTATGTTTATACATAATATTTTTTCTATAATTTATAGCAGCACCTCGCACCTTAAATGTAATCGATCGAGTGGAGAAACAGGAAGGAACTCTTGCCAGTGGTTCCGTGCCAAAGTTTGTGAAACTTCCTACGGACTTGCTAGTGGCTGAAAGCGAAAATGCAATTTTCGAATGTGCTGTAATTGGAGAACCTAAGCCTGATTTGAAATGGTATTCGGACGACGGCGAAATGATCCAAGATGGAAGAATTTTGGTAAGTATTATATGTATATTTGTATTTGGCACAAATTATATTTCATATAATGGTTACTGAAATAACGATAATATATTTTTGGTAAAATTGCTTTACAATGTAATAGATTGGAGAAAGAAAAGATGGAACGGCCTTTTTACAAATTTCATCAACGATAAAGGAAGATAAAGGCAATTACGTGGCGAAAGCCATAAACACACATGGTGAGGCAAAAGCTTTCGCTAGATTGGTTGTAAAGTCACTCGGTGATTTTAAGAGAAACGAAGAATTTATACAGATGGAAGAAAAATTGATTCAACCAACATTCAAAGAAAAGTTTCAGGACAGAAAAGTACTGGAAGGAGTTTCAACAAAATTCGAATGCATTGCCACTGGTAAACCTTCTCCTAAGGTAAATTTAATACAATATAAAAATTTTTCTCGAAAATTACATACCTTGTATTATATTCTCGTGTACAATGAAGCGAATCTTCACATTCTCTTTAAAAGTAAGCTATATTATACTTACTTTTATAAGTCCTAACAGAGTTAAACAAATTTGTAGACATAAAATCTTGTTAATTTGTAAACTATGATGATAATATTATAATATTATGTTCATTCTTTACTAAATAAGTTTTATAAATATATTGTTTCATACAAAAACCATTCAATGAAGTTACAGTAAAAATATCACTTGAGTTGTGATTCTTGAAATCTTAGCGTTTTAAAATTTGCATTGGTCACGTAAACAACGTCTAGATGAGAGGTTGGCCGGCCTGTCAAGACGGGTAAAAGTAATTTTGTGCCCGACGAGTTATATTTAAACGCGAACAATATACTTCATGTGAAAAGCTCGATTGCAGTCGCGCCGCGGAGCATAAGATGGAACTTTCGATGCGGCGCGAAGCACTGTGATCTTGTCACAGAGGTACCCATGTACTTGTTAACAACTTTTTCGTCTCCGAAACTGTAAATTGTCAAGTATAACGGGAATGTAATATACTTTTTTTTACCAATACACACACACGAACACACACACACACATACATTCAATGTACTTTATTTCTATTCGATTAATTGATAATGGATTTTATTATTAAGATTTTTTTTTATAGATTCAGTGGTTCTTTAATGGACGAACGGTTCACGGGAAAGATTTTCTAGTTTCCGTTAGTGGAGATCGACAAGTTTTGACAATTCCTGTGGTTGGAGACGCACATGTCGGTACTATCTCTTGTATAGCGGAGAACACGGCTGGTAGAGCAGTTTGTAGTGCTAAAATAGAAATTGGTAAGTTAATATCATTTAAACATTTTATTTTGTATTTTGTTTGCTTTTTTTAACAACTCTTTTATAACATTGCAATAATAGAGCTATTTTATTTCTTTATTTTCTTCCGTAAAATGCTGGAAATAATATTAGAAAGTGCAACGGTGTCACAAGTTATTAATACTCGCGTTACCCAGACCGATGTGGCTCATTCAAAATTCCCAGTCGACGATAGATAAAATAACCATTCGATGAGACACAGAATCGGAAAAAACATATACGTATAATACTAGCTGTTACGTTGAAATTTAATAACATCATTTTTGCTTTAAATTATAAATGATTTTGATTTGTTATTGCTAAGTATGGATGATACTACCTTCATATGTTTATAGTGTGACCTGAATATATAAATTTACAACATGAACCCCCCCCCCCCTCTCTCTCTCTCTCGTCCCGTGTACAAAATATGAAATTATCAAGTAATATAAAAATCAAAAGTATCTAGAATCACGTTTTACAAAGGAAAAATTTAAGAATACTTTGAAGACGAGTCATTCTTTATTGTCTTCTTTGCTCATCTCGCCTTCTTTCATTTTCTACAGAAATCGTGTTATTTTTATCGATACAAATACTCAGCGCACAGTCTGGTCTCTTGAAAAAAATAGAAATAAATTTTTGTAGCAATCTTGTCAATATTTACTTTATCAAATAATTTTTCTTATTTGCATACATCTTTAGAATTTATATGATTGTCGATATAAAAATTAATCTATTTATTAAATCTTAGAAAATATTACAGTTTATATCAATATAAAATTAGAATATTTTATTCAGCTGTTTATACATTTAAAAATAAATTTTTTTAAAAACTGCGAAATAATCTAATGATGGTCTCTGAATTTATTAATTTATTTCTTATTAATAAGTGAGAAAAACTAAAATATAAGTAACGATATGAAAAAAGTCTAAAATGATATCGTTTATCGGATGTCGAACATAATACGTGCGCATCATTAAAGAGTATAGAATGACAACGATAAATTGGGTCTTGGGTTATATATTGCAGCCGAGTGCTCGATTCACCTATTACTAGGTGAACGATACTATTTCTGTCGTGGATCGGAGGCAAAGTATTTCGTTACTTCGCTGGGTGCATTTCGACCGTGCGGTTGGTACGCTCCAGAACTCTTGATTTCTTGATCTCTTACATTTACAAAGTGAATATTATGTTAATTAAAAATAAAACATAATCTACTGTATAATTACGTGGAAATAATTCAGTTATTCTCATAACATAATTTTTTTATTTAATAATCACTGTTTAAATAATTTAATCGGATAGAATATATAAGAAACACTAAAATAAATATTATAATTATAATATTCATAATAGTATATTGGTTTATAAAAAGAGAAACTTTTAATGACGTAAAAGAATTGTTATATAGTGTCGTCTCATATTTTTCATAATTCTCAACCGCAATGTTGCCTATAGATCTCTCAAAGTATATTTTATTATCATTCATACATCGGAGGAATGTAATCACTTTATTGACATAACTGGATTAATTTACAGATAGTGGATCAGTGAGGCCGGCTGCAAGTGAAGTCAAGGAAGTGTTCGAGTTAGTTCCATATTTTCCTGCAGGCACTATGCATCCTGCAAGCAGCAGCGATAAACACATTTCAAGAGAGAAAACATATGACGAAGGTGGCGGTGAAAGTCAAGTGCTAACCAAAATGTCATCGACTGTCACACATTCTTCAACAATGTCCACGAAAAAGGAATTTTCATCATCTACTATGACTTCGACTTTGTCACAATCTGGACACGAACCTATCAGCGTTAGCACCAAAACAACTGTGCAAAGTTCCGAACAGTCCACTTCAGAAAACGGAGCACCACCTGTCGTACAGGTAAATATACTTAATACATCTGTTTTGTATAGCATTTTGTGAAAATAATAACTTGTGCTCATTTTATTTTTGCATCGAGTACTCATGAACGCATATAAGCACATTGATCAATTAAAAATATTAATTTTACAGTCTCAAAAAATCGAGGAGTATGAAAAGATCATACAAGAGCAACCTGGCGAGATGAGACAAGAGAAAACCGTTCTCGTGTCTGAAGAAACGGAAGGTGTAAAACGCGATGTTAAGACAAGTCAAGTTCAAAAACCATCTAGGAAACTGATAGCACCAAGATTCATTTCACCTATTACAGGAATGATCGTCGATCAAGGAGCTGATGTAGTTCTCGAAGGTATCGTTGACGGTGAGTGTGTGCTGTATAGTGTATGCGCCTCACATATAAATCATATAATTTACATTTATAGAGTATGACATTTTGTCAATATATTTACGGTTATCTTTTTCATTGTTTCGTCTGCTTTTAATTTATTTCAGGTTTTCCGCAACCGACGATTCTATGGTCAAAGAACGGTCAGGAGCTGACATTGAAGGATAATATAAAAACTAGTTACGCTCACAATCACGTCAAATTGGAACTGAGGAATGTCAATGTGAAAGATGCTGGACGTTATACCTGTAAAGTGAGCAATGATGTTGGAAGTGCTAGTAGCACGGCTGACTTGGTCGTTAAAAGTAAATGGCATATAAATTAACGGAGTAAAAATTGTACATAGAATTTAAACAATGTGTAAGAGAATTCACTATTGATGTATAATTTTAGAAACAATATTTCCACCTGTTTTCGGCAAGCGCCTTAAGGCCCAAGTAATAAAGAAAGGTGATCGTGTTATTATGGAGGTAGAAATTACTGGTATTCCTGAGCCTACGGTCAGTTGGTATAAAAACGATATGCCGATCAATGAGCAACCACCAAGATTGAAAATTATTCAACAAGGAAATTGCTACACGCTGTTCATAGACAAAGGTATATTTTTTATTACATATTCTCATCACGGCTAAATAAATTTGAACCACTGCTCTTTTATTTTCTAATTATTCGTGACAGTTAAAGAATTAATTTTATTAATCTATTATGTATCTACACTTATATAATTATAGTCAGAGAAGAAGATGCTGGCAAATACATGGTACGAGCGACGAACGCTGGTGGCGAGGCGCAGAGTATCGCTGATATCGCGGTTTTTGAACCAAAGCCTGATACTATGGTCGAGGTGCATAAAACTGTCACTTACGAAAATATTCAGGATAAAAGTGTCGTCCAGGTAACTTATCTTTTTTAATAAATAAGCTTTATAATATTTCTATAATGATAGTAATATGAAGCAATGGAATACAATTTAACGTTCTGAATATTTACTGCGTCTATATATTTGTAAAATTATATACTTGTACTTAGTCTGAGGGAAAAAGAGAGGAGATGGCATCAAGTATTTCAACGAGCGAACAAACACCAACGACAGCGATCGCGTTTGTCGGATTGAAGCCTGCAACATTGGCCTCGACTACAATCGACATGGTGCAAAAGATCGACGAACCGGAAATACAAGCTAGTAAATCGGAAACGATTTCATCTATAATCGAATCCCATGAAACCAAAACGAAGTCAGAACAAATGTTCCATATGAAATTGGAACATAAAACTCCATCCATTGTGGAGTCCGCGCCTCGAATCGAACAAACGATTACGACAAAGGAAGTCGACCGTGACAAAAAAGATGTCACGAAGCCGTTAATACAAACGGAAGAAAGATCAACGATCGATAATGAAAACGTAGAGACTTCTACGATTGCAAAAAAAGATGCATTGAGTTTCTTCGAATCTATTACGAAGGAAAGTGAGATAATGCCAAAAGGGCCAAAGGAAATGATTAAGCTGACGGAAGATGGGCAAACTCAGGAAGCGACGGTTGGAAAATTAACAAAAAATTATGAACGAGTATCCGTTTATCAAGAAGCGAAGAAACCGGAAGCAAAACTGTCAGGGTTTCAGACAACAAAGAAGGCTGCCCAGGATATTTTTACCAAGTTAGAACAAGGTTCGTCGTCTCGCGGAGTGGATAATAAACTATTTGAATTTCCATACGAGAGTCCTAGACTGCCCTCAACGGAGATACAAAAGACTGCAGAGGAAAGAATAACTTCCGGTACGTCTATTTCGCAAATTCAGACGAGGAGTTCTGAAACGATGATGAAAAGTTTTGATCTAGTGCCGGAACCACCTCCTGAGATATGCTACATGCCAAAACCAGAAGAGATGAAAAAAAAACGACCTGAAGTATTTGTCAAGGCAAAACAGCTTCAGGAATCTTTTGATAAGACACTCTCTCCTATAGATGCTCCAGTCGGAGGTGTAAAGATCTTTCCTACGTCTACTCCAAAGGCACCAGAACCTTTTAAAGCCGCCGAACCTATTCTAACATGTACAATACCGCCGCCATTTGAACTCGAGAAGAAAGAAACATTTGAAAAGACATGCGTAAAGAAAGATGCATACGAGAAAAAGGAAAGCAAATATTTCAAAGAGGAAAAGATGGAACCATCAAAATGCACTTCGACATCGATTTTGAGAAGTACTTCTCCTGTTATCAGACCGTGGTCTTCATCATCGGATGTAGAAACCAAATCGCACGTGTCTACAGACTTATCGGAATATAGATGTCATTCAGCTGCTTCTAGTCATCAGGAAATTTTGAGATCTACATCACCGAAACCATCTATAGATGCACTGACGATGGAAAAATCTTGGGCGAAAAAATACGTAGATTCAAATAGAAAATCGTGGCCACCACAAACTCAAGCGATCCAAAAGTACGATTGGAATATTCCTGTTGATGAATACAAGAGCTCTTCGAGAGAATTTGAGCAAAAGATTGAGGAAACACCGCAAGGTGGAATAAAGAAGATTAGTACGGAATCGTCTGCCAATGTAGAAAAACGCTCGTGGTCCAGCAAAGAAAAATTCACTGAAAAGATAACGGAAGCATCTCCACCTACGTTTAAATTAGGTCCGATAATCTATAACGCCGAAACGATTAAAGTCGACCATACTGTAAATACTGTGCAAGAGAAGGCTTTGTTCGAAAAATACATAACTGAATGCAACATGGAAAAAGCTGAAACAATACAGAAAATGGAAGATTTCAGCTCGAAACGTTGGGCAGAAGACAAAGAGTTGAAGGCACCTAGTTTGGTAAAGAAGGTTGAGCCAACCACGAAATCGCTTGTGATACCACATCGTCCTATGGAGACAAAAGTGGACTCGATCGTTCTCGAGCCAGGATCTCCTCCAGAAATTGGATATATTCCACCACCCGTTGCAAAAGAAAAAACTGCATTGGAGTATACGAAAATAGAAAAAAGAGTAGAGGAACCACCCGTACTTCCACCGAAAGATGTACGTATTACACCGCCCCCCGTCCCAACTAAAAAACCTATTAAACTCTCAACACCAGTTCCATCAAGGTTCATTAAGGGCTCCTTTAGTCACGAAAGTGATTACGAGTCTGATTTCGACAACCGTCTGAAAGCAAAATGGAGACCTTACGAGAGCGATAGCGAAGAGCCGCATTATCGAAGAGTCAAGGCACCTGTTCCGAAACAACCAAGGCCGAGGTCCACCGAACCTGAGCCACTCCCGCCTTCAAAATTCGAGACTCCTTCACAATTTCCAGGGCTATCCAAATCACTCGTTGCTACAGAATCTTCCGAAAAAGCAGCAAGAAAAATCACATTTAAACGACACGAGCGAGAATTCAAACAACAACAACAACAACAGCAGCAGCAGCAGCAGCAGCAGCAAAGTCCGATTTCTTTAAAACCCGGTTCTCCACCTATTTACGTACAGCCGAGCACGAAGAGTTCAGCGCCGAAATCTCCTATTAAAAAACCGGAATCTCCAAAGTTTAAAACAAAAGTTTTTCAACAAGAAAGCGGTTATATGGCGGATACCGACGAGCCATTCCAGCAGAAGGCTTCATCCATGACGATGCAAAAATTTGTTGGAAAACGCGACGGTCCCTCGACAATGGTTCACACGGAGAGTCGTACCACGTGCACTGAAAGCCGAACAAAGTCTTTTGAAAGTCACAGTTACAAAAGTGATCATTTGCGAAAAGAAGAGACTTCCTTTGTCTCACCAACTGTTTGTAGTGCACCGGCGACTCCCAAAACCGTTCACCAACAACGCAGCTCGTTGGAGAAGAGCTATGCATCATCAACCAGCAGTGACCTGCGTAGATCCGAATCCATGAAGGTTCGAGATTTGATGCGTGTCTGTGTGCTATTTCAAATGTTATTTTTTTCATGCTTGCCTAAGAAATTGATTAATAAGTATTGTGAAATATTTTGTAGATTTTAATATGTCTTTTAACTATCGGATTTTATTAAGAAATATGTGTATGCTATTTGTTGCGGTTTGCAGCGTTATATATACATTAAATCAGAAGTCTTCACAAAATGTTTGCAGGAGACGGGATATTCCATAAACCAGTTGCATAGAAAATTGGAACCAGCGGAAAAAGTTTTGTCCACCTCTCCAGGTCCTTCAAAATTAATGAAGGGTGACTTTCGCGAGAGCGACTATGAGAGCGACTATGATGGTAAAACATCGTTAAGCCACACCGTTAGCTCCACAAAGTTTAGTGCTGCTGATTTAGGTATTACTTATTAAATTTAACATTTCAATTGGAATATTTAATGTACTATGTAATATTACTTTTTTAATTAACGTAACATTGTGTGACTCACATATATATATATATGTATATATATATATATATAAACAGTGAATTATTTGTTATATCAGGATATAACATATTACAAAAAATAAAACTATTTTGTTATAAATATAGCAAATAATCCAGAAATGAACCTATAATTAACGATAGTAATGAATGCATACATACGACCGCTGTTTAATCCTGATTACATTATAACTTTGCTGATTTTAAATAGAAAATAATCAGAGGCTAAATTTTTAATTAATAAATGTTTTATCTTATTTTATTTTTCAACTAATACAGTCTTTCTTGCAAACTTTATACAAGCATAAGTTCTCTTATCTAGCTTTGCATGCCATTTCTTTCATTTTAAAGTGATTATTAAGTTTCGTCTTTTCATCATCGCTGTCGCTTATTTCTGTCTTTCGCTATCTCATTATAATCGGTTTTGTCATCATAAGGTCGAGAAAAGTCCGAGATACTGTCGATATTATATTTATGGAAGTGACATTCAAAATTAATGTAAGACTGAATATTGAGATCGAAACTCATCAAATTTTGATTATTTGGACTTTAATAAGATCTGCTTGATATGTAAAACCGATCTTTCTCTCTTTCTCTCTCTCTCTACTATTTTATCAGTAGTCTCCCTTAATTTTTCTTGTGCTCTTTTATCGAGCTGTCAGAAGAAATTTGAATAAAGATTACACGGGCAAACTTTTCATAGGAAAATCAACAGAACCGATCTTGCCTCGCAAGCAACATACAGTAGTAGTACCAGCAAAACCAAAAACGGTTCTCCTACCTGGCTCTCCACCGGAACTCGCTTATGCGCCACCCCAATCGCAACAACAATTTTACGAAGCACATACAGGCGTACCATTTACAAACGCGATGGGCACAGAGATGAAAAAAACCGTGAGGATGGACGAGTCAACGGAGAATGCTAGAAGGATTGTTACTGTTGAGCAAACAAGCCGAGTAATTAAGTTTGGTGACACACCTGCCCAAAAACAACAAACGACTAATTACTATGTTCCTAAACCGAGAAAATTTGTGCAAGGGCAATTTCGGGAATCTGATTACGAGAGCGATGTAGATTCAAGTAGAATTCGACCGAAATGGACTCCAGCGGATAGTGACACCGAGGAACCATATTACCGAAGAGTTCAACCACCTACAGGAAGAAGTGTGAGATCTTTGAGTGCACCAGTTAGGCAGACACACATCGCATCACCGATGGAGTTTGACACCAGTCCTCCGACAACGTCATTGACGCAGATTCGCAGAGAAGATATGGACGAAAAGATCAATTTTCAAAAGTACCAACAGCGTACAACTTCCGGAAAGACCGACAACGTTTTACAGCCTGGTGCACCGCCTGAATACGGATTTATCTCGAGAAGCGGCGTAAAAAGAGCAGCAGGCCGTAAGAGCAACATCAATACCACATAACATTTTCACGATATGTTCTTAAATAAAAGTATAGCTATATTTTTTATTTGCGACAATCGTAAAGAAATGGTACTCACAATTATCGACCAATATTTATTCTTATAAGTTATTCTTTATTCTGTTGGATATATAATTATTGGATATATAGAAATTTTCTTACACTATAATTTCTCTTTTTTTCTTATTTGAAAAACAAATAAATTCTTGTTCTTAATATAAAGCTCTGAAATCTTCACAGACATCGCGTCGCGTCATATGAGTGATATGACGAGCAGTTTTAAATCTAAAACCGAAAAGTTTGTGAGCGATATCCAATCGGATTTGAGACAGGGTAAACCGATTTTGAAGCATCCTAATGACTCCAAGGTAACCGATACTGACGAGCCAAGAACTTATAGAGAAGAATCGCGAGTCACCGAACACGGTAATATTAATATTATCTTCATTTCGTTAGTCTAAAAGATAGGTTTGACTCGTTGTAATCGCGTGAGATTCGATGCTTTAAATACGTTATATACAATTGATATAAAAATACAACACGCGCGTTCACACACGTTTACATATACGTATTTAACACATAAGTTTAAGATCTGCCTGCAATTTAACAATGAGCGTAGAATATATCGCATGAATAAGTTTGTAATAAATAAATTACATTGATGTAATGTAAGCATATAATGCTGATTGGCGCAAACAGGAACAAAACAAATTGATCCGGATACTGGACTTATATACTTCAAGTACGATTTTGGCTATGAATTCGGTATCGTTTTGCCTGGCGAAGGTAAAAAAACGGTTGAGAGCAGCAAGAAGAGCATTCAAGGACAGAGACGTTCCAGCGATATAGAAGTACCTATAATTCACGAGTTTACTGAAAAGAAGGCGAATGGTTATATGAAGAAAGGCACATTTTTAAACCGGCAGAGCAAGATTGGAAATAAATTCGGAAACTCAAAAACTGTTAAATGGGAGCCAACATCAGAGAGCGAGTTTTCTGAAACTGAAGACACAAAGAATCTGAATAAAAAGCAATCGAATAAGAGAGACATAGAATGCTCAATGACACCTCCAAGTCTTGTCATACCTAGCTCTATGTCACCATCAAGATGGGATCGTACAACGCCCAGTCCGCTTTCTCTTAGTCCAAGCCTGCCAAGCCTCTCTCCGAGACAGAGTAGCGCTACTGGACCACCTAGCAATGTGGATTCTGCAGGTACATACCTGCCATCGAGAACGCGCGTTGCCTTTATTAAATTTTTCTTGCAGCACTTTTTATCTTGCTTTGCTTTGATCGATTTTGCATATTATTGTGTTATAATAATATTATTGCAACGTACCTAAAATTGTTTCTTTCTATTTAGTAAACAATCTCTCGTTACTTTGGAATAGTTACAATAGCTTCTATTGTAATTTGCATTAAGACTGCACTCTTGCTTTTCTCGTGCTCGGATCTTTCTCAAGATTCTTCTAACAAATTTACAATATCATAAGATATATTGCTTTAAAATTAGATGCTTCGTACATTTATGTATTCTGACACATTATTCATTTATTCATTTCTTTAGGTCCTAACAACTTACTACATATTGGCTATTATGCTATTGTATCAGATTGTGCACGAATCACTTTGTAATGTCTAAATTGTGCTATCGTCATATGATATTAATAGTATTTTTTCATTAAAGTCTCATTGAAATCTCATTGAAAATCATAGGTTCACCGTGGCCAATTAGCAATGGAGTATCATCGAGTAAGGAAGTAATTCAGCCTTATCTCGAAATACTACCGAAGAAGGCTCCTACATTCATTACGGTAATAATATTAAATTAATAACATTAATCGAGTAAAGTACTTATTATTAACTGTAGAATTCTGTTTAAAAATCGCGCTAAAAAAAGAAATTTTGATCATTATTGCAGCCGCTAAAAGATATCGCGGTAGTAAGCGGACAACCAGCTAGATTTGAATGTATTGTTCAGGCTGAACCACAGCCCAATATCCTTTGGTCAAAAGATCATAGAATCGTCGAAAATTCTAAGAGCCATGAAGTCCAATATAGAAATGGTGTTTGTCGCCTTACCATAACGAGAGCTTTACCCGGTATGATATATACAAGTGGTACTCCATTGTCTTTTTTTCATTAGTTCTTTAATATTTACTGTACTAATTTATTTGTGCATTTTTACAAAACTGTTCTAATACATTATAATTGTATTCAAATACAGAAGAAGATAATAATTTGGTCAGATAATTATGTACATTTTCTTATGTAGAGGACGCTGGGACTTATGTGTGTACGGCAACGAATAGTTTAGGTTCTACCGTAACTTCTGCCAATTTGGAGGTTCCAGGTAATAGACGATCTATATATGCTCCTACTTCGTAAGGATCTGGTGAGAAAAGGAACAAACAACCGAACGGAATAAATGGCAAAGGTGGTGGAATATTTAATTTTTAACTTCGGTCTGCTAATGCCGGAGACTTGCATCGTGTCGTATTATTTGAGTATAACTTATCCAGGCTACAAACTAATATGGTGAAGGAAATAATGATATATAATACTCGATATACCTATTGTAGTTTCTATGCGAGAAAAGATTCTGGCAAATTTTTGAAGGATTGAAAATGAGCAAATAATTCGATGTCAAAATGCTTCTTCTATATAGCTTGCTTCTTGCCGGGGATAAACAATAATTTTTATCGCGATATAAAGAAATTAAAATAAGTGCTACTAATCATGCCAAAAGATAGAGCAAAAGTCGGATAGCTTTGTCTCAATGAGCATAATTATTTCTATTATATTTTCTTGTAATGTTCTCAAAATAATGTTTTGACTAAAGCTAGTCAACTAAACTAGTCAATAAAACACAAATAGCGAAAGAAATAAGAAACGCAAAGACTTTTTCATCAAACGACATATAAAATACTTTAGTTGTGCCATTGGATAAATTAATACAAATTTTTTGTATACTTTATTTGTTTTCTGTTTAACATCTCATCTGTTTTAAATATTGTGAATTTTTAATATTATTCTTTTAAACATTATACTTTCTAAATGTTATATTTTCTAAAATATTGTATTTTCGATTTATCTTTAAGTGTACTAATTATATTTATTCCTAACACTTATTGATTAGAATTACAAATTTTTTTCTCCAAATTAGCCTTGCCGAAGATGACAATTGAAAATAAAACATTTCATAAAATAGAAAATAAAAGCAACTTCTTATTTCAATCTAACGATTAATATCATTTTAATTACTCTATTTATGCATCATGTGTGCATCGTTGAAACTAGTCAAACTATCTGAAAATATTACAATAAGAGAGTTATTTATTATGAAAAGGTAAATAAGTGCAATAAGGATACTCGATCGTTCTAGATGCGGCTTCTTATTTTGTAGTTTTTTCAAGTTTCTATGTTACTTGTTCTCGCTTAAACAGAAAAGTTATTTTATAGCTAGACGGAATACGGGCTCTATTACGGGGTATGTACGGCTATGCTATAAGTCGCTATGCTATTAGCTCCTTGCGTTGATAGTTGGCAGAGATAATTTACGCATTTACTATGTACAATTGAAAAAATACAATCGCTAAAAATAGCATTTCTTGAACAATATCATGAAAGCTCAATGTTTTTTGTAAGTTATGTAAACGATTACTTCTCAATATTTAATAGATAACAGAGGACAATTTAAAGCTGAGATATTTTAATATGTTTTCTCACACATATCGCAAGGGGTTAACTCTTATTTATTAATCTCGCTGTTCAACATGAAGTCACAATGATACTTATATATTATGTATATAAATAAATGTATGCTTTCTCTATAATCTATACTTGGGTAAGTGGTTTAATAAATTATTTCACATTCTTGCCTACATTCCTCCCTCTTTACTCTGCCTTTGTGATTGTCTTCTTTTTAGCGTTTACAAATGGGGTTTGTGATGTGCCAGCATTGATACTGTACAGAAATCTAAAGTAAACCTCTGATTATTTATAAAGTAAACAGTGTCAAAATGTATAAACATTTATATATACATATTTTTATGTTATTATTTTTTACAAATTATTTTTCACAAATACGAAAAATTTGATAAAAATTTGTATAAACGTTTAATCGATTTTTAATTAATTGCAGCATTAATGACAGAAATCGTGAAAAAAATGTCTTGCTTTTTCAAAGAAATACTCTTTTATATGTTGGTAGTTAAATATGTAATTCTCTAACGTGTATTATTTTTCGATTATATTTAAATACAAATTCTGTAAAAAAAGGTTCATAAAATTTCCTTATATTTAAACTATACATTGTTAAGTTTATTAATTTTATATTTAACAATATTTTTATATGACTTGAAACACTTATGGTTAAAAAGAAAAATTATTTTTTATTAAAACTCTAGACAACTAACGATAAAGTTTTGTTTCTCTCTTGTTATATCTATTATAAAATTCGAGATTCATTTCTTACATGAAAAACAGAGATGATCTGGTATGAAAATAGATGGTAAAGTAATCTTGTGGAATGTGGAGGAAAATGTGAGTCGGCAATCCAAAAATATACGGAAGAAAAACAAGCGACCTTATTTGTAGAGAGAATATTAATCCGTTTTCTCCACTCAACCAAATAATAAGAATTTGAATGATTATGTTACACCTTCCAAACAGTATTGCTATTTAATTACAGGCGCACCATCATCCATACGCAGAATTTATCACGATCAAAAGAAATGTACGCTCGAACAGGTTCCACAGGCGTTACCAAAATACGTAGCTTTAAAAGACCTATTCTTATCGCAAGACAAATATATTAAACCCACTTTGATAAATCGCGAGCAATCGTATGAATCTTTTTATGATCTCGGATTGAGCGCAGATTACAGGTAGTTGCATTCATCATTTAATATAATTCACTAAGTTTTATTTATTATCAAACTATCATCAAATTATATGATATGACAGTTTCATAGAAGGAAACAATTGCAAAAACACGGGAAGAGAGTTTGCTGCAATGCAAGTAACAAATTGTATCGGGCGTGAATTAAATACAATTTACACGAAGACTGGAACTAACATCGGTAATTCATGTTTGGATACGAAACCCTCTTTGCACAGTTGTGATCCAGTACGTAACGCGAAAAATGGTGAGTATTTAATGAAAGAATATGCATATCTAGTAAAATAATGTTAATAATTTAAATACAATATATATATGTACATATATGTATATAAATATGTATAGATTATTTCAATTTAAAGAAATGTTGACGACTGTTCATTGCCTTAAAACAGAACATGATAATAGATGATATATGTATTATATATAAGCCCTCAAAGCTCTTATTGTTAGTAGAATGTATGGTACTTTCGTCTTTGGTATAATTAAATCATAAGATGATCCAATGTGCAAAGATTCTCTCGCATCTCCACCGAGATTATTTCACAAAATCTTAAAATAGATGCGTCGCTATGCGGCATCTTGGACGAAACGCGATGATTCATGCGTGACCCACCTTCTTCACGATTATACCGATGTTCTTGGCGCGAAAGTGCGGAATGGCACTTCCTTCCTTGCGTGCATCGTAACCATTAACGTTCGCTTTTTATTGATTCTGACAATAAATACATAAAGCGCGTTGAGAATAACTGATGTAGATTAATTGAGACTAAAAGTATACGTTACGCTTAAAGCTACGCATCACTAATGCAATAAATTGCTCGAGAGTACCGGACAGCATACAAGTAACATCATCGGTGCATGTTTTGCTCCGATTCACAATCGATGTTAATGGTTAGATAAAATTATTTTCAATGCTTAAAAATAGAAGTCTACAATTATTTATAGCACGAGTGTATGAAATAGCTTTAGGGTACGAAGATTGTTTTCAAGATCCAGAAAGTTTTCCGAATGATATTCAAACTCTTTTGTGAACTCTTAAGGACAGAATTCGAGGTGTTACAAGACGGTCCCCCACGTTGGCAGCTACACTGATGTGCGTGCACATGTTTTTAGAATGTGGTATGTAACTGCTAAGCAGTTCGAATTCACAAGCGCAGTGCGCAGGCGGTACGCTCTCGAAGTTGCGATCAGGGGCTGCTCGCGTGGCTAAACTTGGCTGAAGCTATGCACATACAACAAGAATGTTTTCTACCGCCAAATTCCACTAAGAAAAAGAGAATAAACCGAATAGACCGGGACGAAAAGTAAATAAAGAGAAAGAGAGAAAATGGCCAAATTACGTCAATCCTAGAACACACACGCTCGTACAACATGTACATTATAAATATATAATAATAATAATAATAATAAGAAAAAGAAACTAGAGATTGTTGTATATTCGATAAAGAAGCGTAAAGAAATAAGAAAAGCGTGAAGCATGAAAAGAAGGAAGAATATATTTATCACGAACATTCATAAGCTTGAGAGTCTAGAGTGCTTAACTTTATGAATGTGAGTACGGAGAAGGCAATAAAGATGCGTGGGTGGCTGTCAGAGAGCGCAAGAACGCTGCGTGAGACTTTACCACTGTTTTACCGTTCGACTCGACGCAAGATATGTTATGAGCTAATCATCTATAAAATATATCTATATCAGGCAAAGCCTTGAACTTCAACATGTGCTTATTAAAACAATGAAGAACAGAATGTGCAATTTATGGAATAAGAAAAAAAAATCAAATTCTATGGCACAGCATCCTTACTGTATTTTATATTATGCACCGAATATACCTCTGATCCCACTCCAGTCTTTATTTGCATAAGTTATGAAGCAGAAAAGTGTAGAAATGTTTTTACATACGTCCAGCTGACTCGCCTATTCCCCTATATTCCTCTTGTTCCTCCTTGAAGCAACTTCCGCACGCGTCGAGCGTCGGGGCGTTCAAATGTCCCCACCCTGACTATACGACACCCTCCCCGTCTTCTTATGCTTTAGCCAAGCGTCAAGTCGTAACCCGTCCAATTCGCATTCGACCGACGTCTTGGTTTAAAGAATCACGGGGACAAGACTTTTGACGATGACTTGATTTCTGCCGACTGACTGAACTGAACCGCGGTTACCAGCAAAACTGCGTGTATTGCGGAGTAAAGCGGTATAAGTGCAAGTGATTTGCTCCAATTCGTCGTTGTGCATCAAGAGTTTGTTTGTTAAATCTCGGGTGACAAAACACGACGGTGAAAGAAAGGAAGATAAAACGGGGATCTCTCTAGATTCTCTAGATTAATATTAGCAGTTTATTACTACTACTATACAATTAATTTTGTCATCCGAACGACTCACGACTTGACTACTGAATTTCACGATCCAAGATGAAGCGACAACAGTCTCAAGAACAGCAAAAGCAACAACTGCAGCAACAAGCTATTATGCAAGAACAACAGCAACAGTATACCCAGCAAAGGACGGAGAGACAAGTCACGCGACAACAGATCACCAGTCAGCAGAGAGGTCAGTTATGATAATGTTTGAAAAGTCAAGAAATTATATTCTTGAACAATTGCCTCGAGTATGAAGAATGCAAGCAAGAAGAACGACACAGGAAATTTATCTTTGCGCAATCAACGTTTACTGCATATTAATAAATGTATATAATTACATTATACAATGTAATTTTTAAATATTACGAGTGCTAGTGAAAGATAATTAACATATATTTTCACGATACTTACTTCTTTTAATTTTTCTACCGAAAAAAGAGCGAGAATAAATTCAATCTAGTAGTTTTAATATATCTCTTCTGGTGGGTATCCCGTCAACGAATACTCGTATTCTATTTCTGTGCAAGGAGCACCGTCCGTGCGAGAGCTCTAAAGATAGTTTTCCACACTCACGACATGATCGTTTCAAAAATTTTTTTACATGCTGTCTGAGGAATATGGCATCGTGTTACGTATAGTATCAAGAGAATGTGTACATTTGAAATAGTTTGAACAGTTTTCTCCCTATTAACAATTTACATTAAAAAATTTTAATTCCAACGAATAGAAAATTTGTCATTTCAAAGAAAACAGCTGTTATGTTAAATGTACATGATGTTGAGAAATTTTTTAATCTAGTTGCAAAATTTACTTAAAAAATGTATTATATGTATCTTGTTTATTTAATGTTTATTTAATTTATTGAAATTCTATGCAAATTAAGTGTAATTTTATTTTGTTATAGAGAATTTTAATTTTGGGCTCTTATAGAAATCTAGGGAACGGCGTGTTTGCTCATTAATATTCTGCGTGTTACGATTCAATATCTATTATATCGTGCAAATTTTTTGATATATTGAATAATAGTTGGAATTAAACTTTCATTATCAAAAATAGGTTCGCTAAAGCGCGTTTGCCAACTGCGTTATACGTTAAAGAAATGAAGTATATGGACGTGTCAGAAAGTGCTACGGCTGCCAAATAACACTGACAGGTTTATGAATCTTACTTACATCGATGTGCATCGAAACGTGCTGTATTATATTTCAACGTGCGTAAAACTAAAAGACAATGAAGTACAGTAAGCAACTCCGTTACGGTAGTAGTTAGCGTTAAGCTATCTTTTACGTAGGTAAAGAAGAATTAAATATTTACATCAAAAACTCTCATTAGATGTATTTGCGAATAATATCGTTATGTAAGAAGTAATTATTGCTTAAAATTTTAAGTAAAAAAACTTGTATAACCATATCTATAGCGTTATATAAACCCTAACATTAAATGTAATAAATATCATTATGTATTAATTTGTTTTTACACACATATTAATTTTATTATATACAGTTTCTATAAAAGTCAGCTAATTGCTCCATAATAGTCATCATAAATTTTACTTAAATGCTTTAGAAATTGAAACAGCTGATTGTGGCACATGCTACATGACCAGTCAAGATCGACGATTGATCAAAAAGAAGAATGACAAAAGAGTGGTAGAAAATAGGTAAAGAAAGGAAAAATAACAAAGCAAAGGGCAAGATAATGTTTTCAGTTACAGAATTTAATATATGAACATAAAATATGCAAATCTTGCGCGAAATGTACGTAGATATGAGAAGAAGAGAAATGTTAGACCCGGTTTTATTTTGGTCAGTGACTGCTTTTGCGTAACGAAAGACGCGATTGGTCCAGGCACAGCGTAGACGCATCGCGTCGCGACTCGTCGCGGCGCGCAGCGCCGAGCAAAGATAGTTGCGCCTAAAATGGCTCACGGTAACGTGATCCCCATCCAAATGCAAAAATACAATCCCCTGCTTGTAGCAGCACATTACGTTCTTCGCCCCCTTCGTGGGACGCTCGCAAATCGTGAAACAAACGATACTTAATCGCGTGTAACATACAATGAGAAAAATTATTATTTTTATAATTAAATAGTTAAGTCACTGACCTAATAAATTGATTAAATAATATAAATTAAAGGAACTGCCTATGCATGCCACGTCCCACATTTAAATATATGAAAAATATGAATGTAATATTTCAATTGAAGTAGTTGATAATTAAAATAGCCTTTCTCTTGCACACACACACATACACACACACAACACAAAATAACACACACACAGAATTATTGAATCTCACTTCTGAAATGCAAACAATTTTTAGAGAAATCTGCCAACACTTTTAAAAGTTTCAATCGATATCCTTATCTTTTTTATATTGCAATATTTAATTCGATTCTTTTACACTTTCCATTATCTGTAGCTGAAAAGATATCTTCTTTCGTCGCTAATTACTTCATCATTTATCGAGCAAAACGAAGTATTTAAATCACCATGCGCGTACATGCTTCTTCGTGTAACTTCTGTCGTACTTTCCAATTAGGGTAGAACGAACTAAGGAAACGAACCGTTGACGAGCTGTTTCTTTCCTGTCGCCGTTACGCGCAATGACGATGCCGCATTTTTTCATGAAATTATGTCTACACCGGGACGCATCATAATTTAAATCAATTTACTTGTTAGCCTGTGAACCGACCATTGTAAAAATATATGAAAGTTTATGATCCCGGTCTTCTACTGGGAAGGGGAAATTGAATTTAATTCCGGATGAAATAGATTAATTTGTATATAGTATTTAATATTATTTGCTTTTAATAATGTAGAAGTAAATTAACTTATTTTTTATTTCTGCAGTTCAAGGGGAGATCGTTATGCAAACGACGCCAACGGTACCAGCGTGAGTATTACGACATTTCCTAATTATAGCTCTCTTTGCAACTGTAAGAGATCCGTAACTGTTATTAATATTTTTAACGCGATCTCTCTCGTTAAATTACTGGCAGATTTATGGGTAAACCCGGGGATCCCTCACCGCCGATTTTCGAGCGGATCTTCAAAAATGCGAGGTTTGCGCAGGGCGGCAACGCGATTTTTGAAGGGTGTGTTCGCGGTAATCCGAGACCGTCAGTGTCTTGGACACACAAAGGAGTGCCATTGCTAGAATCACGAAAGATCCGAATGTCTTATGATGAAAATTCTGGAATAGTCATACTCCAAATTAATCAGATCGGTCCGGGGGACGAGGGCGAGTATACGTGCAGTGCAAAGAATCAATATGGTAAGGATTTTTTCTACAAGGGCAGTTTCTCTTTAGAATATATATTTTTTAAACATTCCACTTTTGAGATTAACGTTAGAACAAATAAATGGAAAAAGCTATGTTCCTTTCACTTTTCAGGCGAAGCTATTTGCTCAGTTTACATACAGCCAGAGGGATTTGGTCCTCCAGCGCAACAACTAACGGATAGTTACAAGAAAGAATTTACGCAAAGCTTTCAGACGAGCGAACAGAAAATGCAAACTGGAAGTCAAGTCTTCCAACAACGTAGTTATCAGCAAACGACCGATAAACGAAGTTACGTTAACGGTACAACTACAAGCATTGAAGATTTTAAGGTATTACGGCTAAATAAACTTGAAATTCGTTTTGCTTCGATTGAACAGCTTTATAAGAACGTTCAAAGTAATATTCTTTATTTTTCAAATGCACAGGTTGATACCTTTGAATACAGATTGTTGCGCGAATTGGAGTTCCGTGAATCAATTACTCGCCGTTTCGCGGGTGAATCTGACGTGCAAATTTCTACGACAGTAGATCGTATGTTGGGACCGATTGCACCTCCGCAAATCACTCAGAAACCTAGAAACTCGAAGCTCGTTGAAGGATCGGACGCTGTCTTCACCGCAAAGATAACTGGCAATCCGAAGCCAAGAGTGAGTTCAAGTCACGCTTGACAACTTGAAATATTAAAGACAGTATTAGAACTTTATGACAAATTTTCTTCAATGCTACAATATACAATAATTACTTTTGTCTTTAAGTCGTATTTCTATATCATCTTCATTAAAGAGACATTCAATGGTAAAATATCTAATATATTCTTCATTATTTTAACATCGCTAACTCGTATTCTCGTTGTTGCAGTTAACATGGTTCAAAAATGGCCAAAGAATTCGAGATTCTCAACGTGTGGAGACAAGCTATTCAAATCAGCAAGCTACTTTACGAATCCGAGTCGCTTTGCCGGAAGACAGCGGTCATTATACACTATTGTCTGAGAATCCTCAAGGTTGTACCGTTAGTTCTGCTTATCTCGCAATTGAGTCCAGCGATCAAGTAGATCAAGTTCCGTATCAAGCGCATCAAAGGGAATTTATCAAGACTCAACAAGAGGATTCGACCATTGAATCTACTGACTCTAGCAAGGTTCTTCCACCGAATTTTGTTCGTACCATCACAGACAAGGAAGCTACCGAAGGCAAAATGACACGGTATTATGCTTTTCCATTATTTAAGTATCTCTTTAGCTTTCCTTTCACTCTTATGGTTAGACACCGTTTTCAATGAGAGTAGCGTTTGTAACACTACAATACATAATATATTTCAGATTCGATTGTCGCGTAACTGGACGTCCATATCCCGAAGTTACTTGGTATATAAACGGCCAACAAGTCGCCAATGACATGACTCACAAAATTCTTGTGAATGAATCTGGTAGCAATTCGTTGATGATCACAAACGTGAATCGCGCCGACGCTGGCATAGTAACATGCGTTGCTCGAAATAAAGCTGGCGAGACTTCTTGTCAATGCAACTTAAGCGTTATTGAAAAGGAACAAGTAGTTGCACCGAAATTTGTCGAACGTTTTGTTACAACAGGCGTAAAGGAGGGAGAACCCGTGGTCTTTATGGCACGCGCAGTTGGCACACCCATTCCACGTATCACGTGGCAAAAAGTAATTTCTTCGAATTTTATCGGCTGTATAATTACGATTTCTCTGACACCAAAAACTTTCACAGGATGGCGTACCGATAACGCCTGGTCCTGAAATACGTATATCGAGCGATGGTAGCGGAGCTTCGACTTTGGACATCCCGTGCGCCAAGTTCTCGGATGCAGCCTGGTACCAGTGTACAGCTCAAAATGTAGCCGGCTCTACCGCAACTCGAGCACGGCTCTTTGTTGAGACGCCAAAAGGAACGACCCCGGAACCAAGACGCCTGAATTTACCCCGACCAACGAAAATTATCGAACCAGAGTGAGAGACTTTCCTAAGTCTTATTTTATATCCTCATTAATGTGCAGACGCAACATCAAATCAGAACTTTATCAAACAGCTCCACTTCCATACTCTCTAGCAAAAAATGTAATAATATAATATATGTCTGTAGACCAGCGCCTGGCCCCGAAGTGATTTACTTGAGACATGTGGAACGTGCAAAACCTTACTTGCCGCCCGCTGAAGAAGACAAAGTTTATCCCCCACCATGTTTCATTATACCGCTAAAGGACGTTCATCAAATCGAAGGTGGACGAATTCACTTCGAGGCCAGAATCGAACCGGTGGGTGACCCTACTATGAGGGTGGAGTGGTATGTCAATGGCAGAGCACTCGATGCGAGTAAGTAATAAATTTTTATATTTTATTTTTACAACGACCATACATTACCGAGTCAGTTTGCATGGCGTATACATCTCTTTCATAGGTTCCCGAGCAACTTCCGTTTTTCGCTTTGGTTTTATCTCACTCGATCTCATTAGCATCGTTCTTCAAGATAGCGGCGAGTACTTGTGCCGCGTTGTAAGCTCAACGGGAGTTGCTGAATCTCGAGCCACCCTCAGCGTAACCCGTAAGTAAAGAGAATACTTTATAGGTTTGTCTCGAGAAATAATTATCTATACCGTATTCTTTACAACTATCAACTTTTTTTTCAGCACGTGCTACAATTGAGCAAGCAAGCCAACACCCCGACAGCCTCCAGTACATACACCAGCTTGAGGATTACAGCAAGTATCAAAGACAGGAGAGTATAGAAGAGACTTCTTCTCAGCGACCGGTTTTCATCCGCCCGCTCCAGGATCTTGGTGAGCTACAGGAAGGTCGTAACGCCCATTTCGAGGCGCAATTGACGCCTGTTAGCGATCCCACCATGAAAGTGGAGTGGTACAAAGATGGAAAACCAATCACAGCCAGTGAGTATTGATATCTGGAAGGGGCAATTTTTATTGTTTAAAAAATTAATGCAAGAGACGACTAATGTTAAATTATTGTTCACTAGGCTCAAGAATCACTAGCATCTTCAACTTCGGATACGTCTCACTCAACATAATGCACCTACGGGCTGAAGATGCAGGTTCTTACACCGTCAGAGCTGTGAACCGCTTGGGAGAGGCCATCAGCTCCGCGACTCTTCGTGTTTTTGGTGAGTCTTATTCTTAGTGAGAATAATCTCTCCCTCTCTCCATCACGGATTATTTTCAAACAGCTTTTTTTTCCTCCATTCTCAAACATTGATCTTTTAATTATTGTGTAGCGCGAACAAGTGTTACAACAGACTTGGGTATTCCCGAACAACTGAGGTACATAGAGGCTGCTGAGGAATTGGAAGCGTATCAACAGGCCATGCACCAAAAGTATGTGCAGGAGCAGCCTGAACTAAGTAGCCCACCGGAATTTAAATCGCCTATTAAGGATCAGAGCGGCATCAGAGAAGGCGGATTTGCCCATTTTGAGGCACGTCTCGAACCAATTGGTGATGCCAATCTCCGTGTCGAGTGGTTGAAAGATGGACGACCTGTAGAAGCTAGTGAGTAGTACTACATAATTCTCCTTATGTAAATGTATACATATGTATCATACATCTGTATATTGACGAAAATTTTTCGGGATTAGGTTCTCGGATTACAACCTTCTTCAATTTCGGTTATGTGGCATTGACCATCAAATATGTAACGATACATGACGTTGGTATATACACTTGCCGAGCCTACAATAGAGCTGGTGAAGCTCACACTACCGCTCAGTTAAGTGTGATCAGCAAGAATGATATTATTTATGACAGCCAACATCCTGCTGGTCTCCAAAAAATTCAGTCTCTAGAAGATTCGAGTAGATACTTACGACAGGTTCAGGAAGAAACGCAGATTACACAGGCACCGCGATTCCTGGGTAATCTTAAAGGTACTAATAAAATTGTAGAAGGTCAACGGGCACACTTTGAAGCACGCGTCGAACCTCAAAGTGATCTGAGTATGAAGATCGAGTGGTACCACAATGGCAAACCCATTACTGCTGCCAATAGAATCCAGATGTACCACGATTTCGGATACGTTTCTATTGATATCCTTCAGGTTCGCTCCGAAGACACTGGCACATATACCGTCGTGGCTAGAAATGCCAGTGGAGAAGCTCGTTTATCCGCCACCATGACTGTAGAGAGTAAGATGTATAATTTTATCTATGCATTATTAAAGAAATTTACAGAGAATAGACAATTAATGAGCTTTATTGATTCTTCACTTCAGCGCGTTCCGGCGTAGATACCAGTAGTATGCATCGCGGCACTTACGAGAAGACTCAACGTTTAGAAGAATCCAAGTTTATCGAGCCGCAATATCATATCGAAGAGATATCCAAATCAAAACCAATTTTTATTCAGCCATTGAGCGATCCTAAGCCAGTTAGCGAGGGGAAAAATATTCACTTGGAGTGTCGTCTAGAACCGATGGGCGATCCTACGATGAGAGTTGAATGGTTCCAAAACGGACGTCCGGTCACAGTCGGTTCTAGATTTAGAACTTACTATGATTTTGGATTCGTCGCACTCGATATAGTACACGCTACCGTTTACGATTCTGGTGAATATACAGTCAGAGCTACTAATCACCTGGGTACCGCGCATACTTCTGCTTGCGTCAGAGTTATTGGAAGATCTGATATTGTCACTGATACGCAAAATGAACAATCGCTTGAGCAAATACAAATGTTGGAAGACTCGTCAAGGTTTGCTTTATTTATCGCCTTGTAAAACCACATCTTTTTACAATCATTGTCTTATTTTATACTATTTTATTGCACAGGTATCGCAAAGTTCAACAAGAAGAAGTCACTGTGATGC
Organism: Vollenhovia emeryi; assembly: GCF_000949405.1. Classification (NCBI taxonomy): domain Eukaryota; kingdom Metazoa; phylum Arthropoda; class Insecta; order Hymenoptera; family Formicidae; genus Vollenhovia; species Vollenhovia emeryi. The sequence goes on along the minus strand of NW_011967018.1, from coordinate 46,162 downwards.
AAGCACCTCAGTTCACTCGACCTCTACACAATATTGAAACCGTAGAACTAACCAATGTCCATCTCGAGTGTCGTCTTCAGCCAATTGGTGATGCGACCATGAAAGTCGATTGGTTCGTCAATGGTCGACCGGTCAAAACTGGTCATCGATTCAGACCATCTTACGAATTTGATTATGTGGCTCTAGACATTCTTGGCGTTTATCCTGAAGATTCTGGTGTATATACTTGTCAAGCTAGAAATCAGCTCGGCGAAGCGGTTACTTCGTGCTCCGTAAGAGTACACGCCAAGAAGGACTTACTTTTAGAGTCTCAACATCCTGAAGGATTGGAAAGAATACAGTACTTGGAGGATGCTTCGCGATACAAAAGGCATGAACTAGTGGATGAAGTTGTCAATGTAAAGCCGAAATTTATTACGAAACCGAAAAACCAAGAAAATCTTCGAGAAGGACAACATGCTCATTTCGAGTGCAAACTGGAACCGGTAACGGATCCGAACCTAAAAGTCGAGTGGTTTAAGAATGGTCGTCCAGTAACGATAGGTAATTCGTCTCAGTCTTATTGTTATTTCGTCTTCACAATAGTGACACAACTGTATACACACACATATAAATGTACATTATCATCTAACTACATACATTTCTTTCTTTTTCCAAATTTGTTAAAATATTTAGTTCATATATGTTAAATTATATTAAATCTTGGGCAAATAAATTTGCAGGACATCGCTTCCGTCCAATTCATGATTTTGGCTACGTTGCATTGGATGTAATTGATTTGATTGCCGAAGATTCTGGAACATATACTTGTCGTGCTGTTAATCTGGTAGGAAGTGATGAGGTACTCTGTAGTTTAACGTGTCGCTTAAGCGCACAAATACTAACGGACACGCAAAACGAGCTTGGACTCGAACAGATTCACTATCTTGAGGATAAATCCAAATATCATAGACAAGAAGTCATTGAAGAAACTACCACTCAAGCGCCTATTTTCACAACTTCGTTAAATAATGTCGAAATAAAAGAGGGCCAGCGAGCTCATTTTGAATGCAGACTAATTCCGGTATCCGATGCAACAATGAAAATCGAATGGTTCCATAATAATAAACCAGTAAAAGCAGGCTCAAGATTCGTCGAAACAAACAGCTTTGGTTTCGTCGCTCTCGATATCATGTACGCGTACCCTGAAGACTCTGGAACATATACTTGCAGAGCTAAAAATATTATTGGTGAAGCTATCACTTCTGCAACTGCTATCGTTCACTGTAAGCTTTTCGTTACTATAAGATTTGTTCGAAAATTTCTTCCAATGTCAATAGTATTAATTCATTATTTTTTTACCAACAGCTAAAAAATCTATCTACACGGAGACTCAAAGTGAAGAAACTCTTCAACGTCTTCGTTCGTTGGAGGACACGTCTCGTTATCAACGTAAAACTACAACCGAAGAAATCGTTACGCAAGCTCCAGTCTTTACGATGCCAATAAAAGATCTCCGTGTTGCTGAAAATCAAGCAGCACATTTTGAAGCACGTGTTATTCCAGTTGGTGATCCCAAACTAAAGGTGGAATGGTTACGTAATGGAGTTCCTATTTTAGCCTGTAAGCTTAACATCTTGCAAATTTATATACCAAGATATTATCTTACACATTAAAATTATTCTTTCAAAAAAATATTCTTTATCATTAAAAATTTTTTTAAAGCAAATCGCGTAACGACCATGCACGATTTTGGATACGTCGCCTTGAACATGAAGTACGTCAATCCCGAAGATTCAGGTACTTATACATGTCGTGCTATAAACGAACTTGGAGAAGCAGTTACTTCAGCAACATTATTTGTTCAATGTAAGTACATCGTTAATTTAATGTACAAGTCAGGTATATACAATTATATATTTCACACAGTTTGCAAACATAATCAATAATACTAATTTTTTAATAAATTTGATAAACTGTTCCGATTAATATAATTAATTAACATTATTAACTTTCGCTATAATTACATCATTAAGCAAAAATGATTAAGATCCTATATTGATTTATGATATTAAATTCTTACATTTTATTTTTACTTGATTGGTTTGAAGAACTTTTATTCTTACATCGTTGTTAAACTTATTTGTTACTACAAATAAGTATTGCATATATTGCCCAACAAAGATATTACAAGCCTACTAAAAACTTTTTGGTGCTTTATCCATTGACGGAATTCATTTATACATATATGACGTATACGATTTCCTTTGATAATTTATACTACTGCGCTATGTGAAAAATTCTTGTAAAATGCAGCCAAGGCAGCCTTGCAGTTTGAATCACAACATGAGAGCGCTTTGTCGAAACTTCAAGCCCTGGAGGATACCTCGAAATATCAACGGCGTGAAGAGGAGGAGATTGTGGTAAAAGACAAGCCATCTTTTACGGTTCAACTAAACGGACCTACCAGTTTAGTCGAAGGACAAAGCGCACATTATGAGTGTCGCATAGAACCTTATCCTGATCCCAACATGAAGGTGGAATGGTTTCACAATGGCAAACCGTTGTCCACCGGTCACAGGTACAGAACTACCTGCGATTTTGGATTCGCATCGTTGGATGTATTGACCGTATATGCCGAGGATTCGGGCACGTATACTTGCCAAGCCACCAATAAATTGGGATCGGCAAAGAGCTCGATTAATCTTGATGTGAAGTGTGAGTAATATAAGAGCGCATTTGACAACGTAGCTTAAATTAGCTTCGATTTTATTGCGTGTGCGCAGGTGTACATACATCACTCGTTTCTTAAGTTTATAACTTAAATTTATACACGTATTTTACACATTTTATTTCACCTCCTTTTCGTATTAATTTAAATGTTTTCTTTTTTATATCGCTTCGCATTAATTTAAATGAAAATCTCTTTTTAGCTCGAGCATCAATTATTCATGATACCCAACATGAGAGCGCATTGAAAAAGATACAATATCTTGAAGATGATTCAAGATATAAACGAGTGACCAAAGAAGATACGGTCATCGCCGAAAAGCCTGCTTTCGGACGACCATTGAAGAATATTGAACACCTCCCAGAAGGCAAAAGCGCCCATCTCGAAGCTACGTTGACTCCCGTGAATGATCCGACGATGATCGTTGAATGGTTTAGGAATGGACGTCCTATTCCCCAAGGACATAAATTTAAAACCACTTACGATTTTGGATACGTTGCTCTCGATATTCTTTATGCCTATCCTGAAGATTCGGGTACTTATATGTGTAAAGCGAGAAACGCTGTTGGCGAAGCAGTCACTACTTGCGTGATCAGCGTGGATTGTACGTAATATTTTACACTCTGTTTAGATTGCTAACTTGATCAACGAGTACCCATTAAATAATATTTTTATCGCGGACTTTCGAAACAAACGAGAGAACACGAGATAAAGCGAGATGAATTTTTCATATGTTTACTTTCCAAAATTTAGTGTGAACGAACTATTACATAATTTCTCACTTTATAAGCTTTTAATTACTAAAAGTATAGACACATGACTCATTAATTGTTTTGATTTATATAGCGAAACAAGGCTTATATCTCGATACATTGGATGCACAACGTTTACAAAAGATTCGAGAATTGGAAACTATCGAAGTCAAAGAAGATATTGAAAAAGAGGTTATTCATCAAAAACCTGTATTCTTAACGCCGCTAAACAATCTGGATCATCTCAAGGAAGGCGAGCATGCTCATCTGGAGTGTCGTGTGGAACCGATTAACGACCCGAATTTAAAGATTGAATGGTGAATATTTAATATTCAATACACACATGGATGATACATTGTAGTTGCATCTATAATCCAAGAAATATTCATCTAGAATTTAAATGTCTAAGAAATAGAATAAAAATGACAATAATATAACGATATTGATATGATGCCGTATAATTCAATCGATTGAATTTTCTTTAATTTAATAGGTTTGTCAATGGAGTTGCTATTAAAACTGGTCATCGTTTCCGTACAACGCATGATTTTGGCTATGTGGCTCTCGATATTCTTTATACTTATCCTGAAGATTCCGGTACATACATGTGTAAAGCAACCAACTTGGCTGGCGAAGCCGTTAATACTTGCACTATCAAAGTCGGCTGTAAGTATCGGTAGCGCATTGCGTGTTAATTCGTACATGTTAATTCTGTACTAACTATTTTGCGTAATTGTCAGCAAGAGCACAATATCCGAAGTCTAATTTTCCACTCGCGAAGAACTTGAAAACATTTGTCAGCAACGACAAAATTTATCAACAAGAGAAACGTCACTTGTCGAACGGGTACCAATGATATTTTTACGAAAAAGTTTTATTAAAAAAAAGAATTTTGGTAAAAATCTATAAACTCGTAAATCTTGCAAACTCAAACAAATTCTGTTTTACAGATGATATAAAATTATCATACTTCATAGAATTGTTAATCATATGAACGTGACATTTCGAGATACATTGACTTGATTATCTTCAGCTCAAGATTGATTGTAAAATCGGATTTATTTTAAAAAAGCAAGCACAAAGTTGATAATATATAAAAATATAGTTACCAAGAAAAACAAAAGAAAACAGTTTATGGTTTCTTCTTTTATCACAGCACGACGAAGTATTCTCTTGGATACTCAACATCCGGATGGTCTAGAAAAGATTCGAGAATTAGAGGCCCAAGGTCATCCGGCACGATTAGAAATCGAGGAACCGCCAGTCTCACCACCAAGATTTATCACTGAGCTTAGGGTAAATAATCATAACGATAACATGAGTTGACTATAATAGATATGAATATAATAAATATAAAAAGTTTAATAAGTAAAGCAAAGAAAATGAAACACGAGAATTCTTTCTAGGGTACAACCGAAGTATATGAGGGGCAAACAGCTCACTTCGAGTGTCAAGTAGAGCCTTTGCATGACGCAAATCTAAGAATCGAATTCTTCCACAATGGTAAACCATTACCATCGGCAGCGCGTTTCCATGTGACTTTCGATTTCGGATATGTGGCTCTGGATATTGGCCATGCTGTACCCGAAGATGCAGGACAATATTCTGTACGGGCGATTAACGCGTTGGGACAATGCGTATCATCTATCGAGCTTAAAGTAATTCCACGAGATAACATTATTCTGGATTCCCAACGGCCTGAGGGAATGGACAAAATCCGAGAGCTCGAAGCCCAACAGCCATGGAAGAGACCGGATATTCCGGAGCCTCAAACACGGCAGCGGCCAGTGTTCACTCAACCTTTGCAAAATATCGATGGCATTGCCGAGGGTCACACCGCACATTTCGAATGTAGACTCATACCCGTGGGTGATCCTATGCTCAAAGTGGAATGGTTCAGAAACGAAGTGCCCCTTGAGACAAGTAAGAATCATTAGATGCAAAATGTTACATGATATAATTATAATTCGTACGCAAAATTATTTATATAATTGCAATTTCCTTAGGTTCACGGATCACAAAAGTGCATGACTTTGGCTATGTGTCTCTGGATATCGCTCACGTGCGTGATGAAGACAAAGGAGTTTATATGTGTCGTGCGTCTAATCCATTGGGCGAAGCGGTTACCACAGCTTCAATGAAGATCAAAAGTAAATAATTTTACCTATTAAATTTAATCAAGCTACAATAAGATTGACTTACAATTAGTACGAGAGATATTTCATCTGTTTAATAAATTATTTACATTAATACAGCTAAGGCGAGCATACAGTTAGATACTCAACATCCGGAGGCTCAACGTAGAATCGCTCAGTTGGAAGCTAAGGAAACTGGGCGACCCGAGGAGCCGGAAAAGATGTTTGATAAGCCAATTTTTACGCAATTATTAACTGGGCCAACTGAACTTTGGGAAGGACAAATGGCTAGATACGAATGCAGAGTCGTTCCTGTCGGCGATCCAAGTTTAAGATTTGAGTGGTATATGAACGGAATCGAATTAAAAATGGGTAAGATAGCGTTTTTCCTTCGATAAGTGACATTTAGTATCACGGGTATTGGACATTAATTAAAAATCATTGTGCATTGATATTTAGGTTCACGTTTTCACGTAAGTCACGATTTCGGGTACGTAACGTTAGACATTCTAAAAGTTATCCCCGAAGATTCCGGAGTATATACCTGCAAAGCGATTAACCATGCAGGCGAGGCAATATCGTCGATTTCCCTGAAAGTAAAAGCCCGTTCAGCTATCGATTCTGACAGCATACAAGCGGACGCATGGCAAAAGATTCAATTGAAGGAAGCAGAACTTAATAAAGTGCCGGAAATGTTTATCGACACAACGCCGCAGCAAGCACCGGTTTTCACTAAACATCTCGAGAGCTTTGACAAACTGACAGAGGGTCAAAATGTCTATTTGGAAGCTCAAGTGGAGCCGCGGGCGGATCCCAATTTAAGAGTGGAATGGTTCAAGAATGGAATATCCCTCCAGACTGGAACGAGACTTCGTAGTACGTTTGATTTTGGTCTAGTAACATTGTCCATCAACGGGCTAAGAGCCGACGATTCGGCGATTTACACATGCAAAGCAACCAATCTTTTGGGAGAAGCCGTGTCGACCTGTAGTCTGAAAATTGCCGATCGTCACTGGTTATATGGAGATACCTTACATCCTGACGCTTTGCCAAAAATCGATGCTTTGGAGCAGCCTCAGATTACCTCTTTTGAGCAACCAGAACCTACGTACGAAGAACCAGTTTTCATTACTCATTTAAATAACGTGGAATGTATCGAGGGTGATAATGCTCATTTCGAATGTAATGTAGAACCATCGAAAGATCCGACTATGAAGATTGAATGGTTCTTGAACAGTAAACCCTTGCCGACCGGTGCTAGATTTAAGAGTACCTATGATTTCGGCTACGTAGCTCTGGACTTGACTCATGCTTACGAAGAAGATTCTGGCGTCATTACCGTTAAAGCCACAAATTCGAAAGGTAGTGCACAGACATCTGGTACTTTAAAATGCACCAGCAAGCAAAATATTTATCTTCAAACGCAGCATCCACAAGGAGAAGTTGGACTTGAGAAAGTGAAAGAAGCCGAAGATGCTTATTTGTCAAAATACAAGAGACCAGAAGAAGGTCCTGAACATGAGTATCCTAAACCGATCTGGACGGTGCCTCTCGGGCCCGAGTTTAAACTGGGAGAGTCCGAACCGTTACATCTCGAAGGACAAGTCGAGCCGAAGGATGATCCCAATTTGAAGATCGATTGGTACTTTAATGGGAAACCTTTGGAACATGGTTCACGCTTCAAAATGACTAGCGATTTTGGATTTGTCACTTTGGACTTGACGGACGTTTACGAGCGTGACTCTGGTATTTACACTTGCAAGGCCTATAACAAAGCAGGCGAAGCTTTCACTTCAACGACTATTTATTGCTCCACAAAGGAAAATGTCATCGAAAAGTCACAGCACCCCAAAGGCAAGGAAGGTCTCGAAGCGATTCAAGATTTAGAGGAATCTTTGAAACGGCAAGAAGGAGTTCCCTTGGGAGAGGAAGAAGGTCAACCACCGATGTTTACATCGCAATTCGAGAATTTAACCAATCTCTCGGAAGGAGAGATCGCTCACTTCGAAGCATCTCTCATCCCTACTGGTGATCAAACTATGGTGGTTGAATGGTTCTACAATGGTAAATCTTTAGAAGCTAGTCACCGCACGAGAACCGTTTACGCTTTCGGCATGGTTGTCCTCGAAGTTCTCGGCACCAAAATAGAAGATTCGGGCACTTATACTTGCAGGGCCACTAACAAATGGGGTAAAGCAGAAATTAGTGTGCAACTGGAATGCGTCGACAAGTCCAAGGGACAGAAACCTAAATTTACGACGCAGATTCAATCCTTGGAAGGCTTAAAAGATGGTCAATCGGCTCACTTTGAGTGTACTCTAATCCCAGTGGGTGATCCTCACATGAAAGTCGAGTGGTTCCACAATGGAAAGCCTCTAAGACACTCGTCACGTTTCAAAATGGTCTCTGACTTTGGCTTTGTAGTTATGGATATTGCCGGAGTGATGTCTCATGACACCGGAGAATACGTTTGTAAAGCTAGCAATAAATACGGCGAGGATTATACAAAAGCCACGATCAGATGCTTCGGCAAAAGCGGAGTTTACTTAGATTCTCTGCAGCCGGACTCGCTCGCTAGAATTCGAGAGCTCGAAAGTTATACCGGAGAGCAAGCAACTACGCCTACGACTCCCGTTGCTGAACCACCCAAGTTTATTACGCAGATCGCTGATATTACGAAACTGGTAGAAGGGCAGTCCGCACATTTCGAGGCCAGACTGACCCCAGTGAACGATCCCGATTTGAAAGTCGAGTGGTATTACAACGGCAAGAAACTTCCTCACGGCCATCGATATCGCACCTTCCATGACTTTGGTATTGTTATCCTGGACATACTCTATTGTTACGAAGAGAATTCCGGGGTTTATGAATGCAGGGCCGTTAACAAGTATGGCGAAGATTCTACAAGAGCAACGCTCAAATGCTTCTCCAAGGCTAATCTCGTTTTGGAATCGCAACTTCCGAAGGGCATGGAAGGCGGTCTAGAAAAAATCCAAACTCTCGAAGACTCAATGATACGTACAAAGGACGAAAAGATTGTAGAAGAACGTGGCAAAGCTCCTATGTTCACTGTACCTTTAAGTAATATTGATGGTTTACGGGAGGGAGAGAGCGCACATTTTGAGGCACGAGTAATTCCTACAGACGATCCAAAATTAAAGGTAAAATTTCTTTAAATTTTAAATTGTATATTATATATTTGCATGTAGATATATACGCGTTTTGTTAAACATTATATTGTTCTCTTTAATACAGGTCGAATGGTTTTGGAATGGTAAACCATTGCGAACAGGATCTCGCTTCCGCACTTTTTGCGATTTTGGTTTCGTCATTTTAGAAATCTCTCCCATTTATCCTGAAGACTCTGGCGAATATAGTTGTAGAGCGTCAAATGATTATGGTGAAGCGGTGACGACGTGCACAATGAAGTGTACAGGCAAACGTAGTATTATTTTGGAATCTCAGTTACCCAAAGGTATGGAGAGTACAATCGATAAAATCGCTGAATTGGAAGGTCTTGGGGCTGTTCCGGGTCAGATCAGTCCGGAGGATGACACTGGTAGACCGCCAGAGTTTATCACAACTCCTTCCGACTTAACTTTGACTGAAAACTCTCTTGCTCACTTTGAATGCCGGCTACAGCCAATTAACGATTCTAGCATGAGAGTCGAATGGTTTCACAATGGCAAGCCTCTTCTCGCTGGTAGCAGAGTGAAGACGATTCATGACTTTGGCTTCGTCATTTTAGAAGTTGCAAATTGTTATCAACGCGATTCGGGCTTATACACCTGTAAAGCCACAAATCGTCATGGCGAAGCCACAGTGTCGTGCAAGCTTCAAGTTCGCGGACGTCAGGGTATCATTCTGGAGCCTCAATTACCGAGTAATTTTAAAACCGGTACAGAAAGTATTCAGAAATTGGAAGAATCCTTATATAAGAAAGATGAAATCTTGGCGGAGGAAGAAACGCCAAATCCACCGAGATTTATTGTCGAACTTAAAGATATCGAAGTCGAGGAGGCTGGACCGAGTCACTTCGATTGTAGAGTCGAACCTGTGAGTGATTCTACTATGCGTATCGATTGGTTTCACAATGGACGGCCCTTCGCGACAGGCTCGCGAGTGCATCAAATTAATGATTTTGGATTTATATCATTGGATATGTCGTATACATATGCACGAGACAGTGGCGAATATGTCTGCAGAGCTACCAACAAGTGGGGTTCTGCCACTACCAAGGCCACTATTACTTGCAAATGTAAGTTATGTCTTAACATTTCAGGCTTAAAAATATACGCTTTTACATTTTAATTTACTGTTATAATGTAAAATAATCTCTTTTTTTCTGTCCTCTCTTTCTCTCTCTCTTCTCGCAGCTAAGAAAACGATAGACTTTGATTCTCAATTGCCAATGGGAATGAGCGGCGAAAAGTTAAAAGAACTAGAGCGAGGACCGGTCTCTCAAGCTCCTGTGGAAGAAGCACCGCGACAACCACCTCATTTCATCACGCAAATCCAGTCAACGACTATCGACGAAGGTGAACCGGTCAGATTTGAATGCCGTGTAGAGCCAAAAGAGGATCCGAATCTACGCATCGAATGGTACAGAAATGGTAAATTAATACCTGCTGGGCACAGATATAGATCGGTTTACGATATGGGATTCGTGTCGATGGATATCTTGTACGTATATCCCGAGGATTCTGGTGAATACGTTTGTAAGGCCATCAACGACCTTGGAGAAGATACCACTCGAGCTGCTGTATCTTGCAAGAGTATGTTATTACATTTTTTACCCATGTTCACATTCTTCAAATTGACTGTATCAGAGTAAACTCATCAAATAAATGTTTCTTTCACAGAATTACCTAGCATTATTCTGCAAAATCAAGTACCAAAAGGTATGAAAAAATCCGAGGCCTTGATGCAAATGGAAGCGACGATTAAAAAATATACTTCAGAAATTCACTTAACTGAAGACGATCTATATGATGCGGATAAGAAGCAACCACCTCGTTTCGTCACACAGATTCAAGATCAGACTGATCTTATTGAAATGAATAGTACCAAGTTCGAATGCCAATTGGCGCCCGTGGGTGATCCAAATATGAAGGTCGAATGGTTCTTTAACGGGAAACCATTACCCCATAAGAATCGATTTACGCCTATTTATGATTTTGGCTATGTAGCCATGAACTTTGGTTGGGTCTATCCAGAGGATAGCGGCGAGTATCTATGTAGAGCTACGAATCTTTATGGCATGGACGAGACTAGAGCTATAATCAAAACTGCGGGAAAACCAGGAATTATCTATGAGTCCCAACTTCCAAAAGGTATGAAGAGCATCGAGAAGATCAGAGAAATGGAAGCAGCGTGGCAAATGTAAGATATTATTTTGAATTTTACTCGTGTAAAACGAAAAATTTCGGCAAATATCGATTCAGTTTGCTTCGTTCTATTTAACTTTTCCGGCTGATCCAAGTATCGCATGTGATTCCCTGTATATATAGAAAAAAGATCACTTTCCGTGTGAGATTTATTTGTCCGTATTATACATATATGTACGACGAAAGATCGTCGTGGAATCGAATACAAAATGGCAACGTATATTATTTACAAAATTATTTATAGCGTTCCTGAAGAGGAAGGTGAAGAAGAAAAAGTACGCTCGGCGCCTATTTTCGTGAGCAAACCAGAACCGGTAACGGTTGAAGAAGGTGACTGGTCTAGATTTTGTTGTCGAGTCACTGGACATCCAAGACCTCGAGTTATGTGGATAATCAATGGACATACGGTAGTTAATGTAAGTGTCGAAATGCGATACCATTTCTGACACGTTAAATGATGTCAGTGTTTCTCGTAAAAATATATTCGTGTAATTATATATATTTAATATAACGTCCTTTGCTTTCTCGCAGGGATCCCGCTATAAACTAACATATGACGGCATGTATCATCTGGATATACCAAAGACCAGACAATACGATCACGGTAAAGTGGAAGTGATTGCAAGAAGCTCGGTTGGCGAAGCACGTACAGAAACGACTATAACGGTCAAGCAGCGAAGCGATGACTACCGTGGTGTATTAAAAAATTCACCAAGACGTAAGTTTTCTCACTTCACTGTTATACACGTATACGCCCATGAATTCTTCGCGTCGCATAATGAAATAAAATATACTTTTTACTGTAGAGCAACAAGATTGTACATAAAAGAGAAATATGAATATGAAAAGTGTAAATTTAACTATAATTAATAACTTTTTGTAACCTTCTTGAAAAGTACGAAAATACGAAGAATTCACGCGCAGTGAATAATTTGAACGGGTTACAACGATACAGATATATCACACGTGAAAGTGAAAAAGCGGTTGCACACTTCCAATAACGATTCGCGAGAGGCGAGCGTAGATTGGAAAGTATCAAGCAACCGAAACATAATACATATAATATATATCGATACGACACATGCATTTTATTCGAATACAGAAAACACTTTAGACCATTCGAACATAAATAATCCCTTCCTTCCCGCTCTCCACATTTGGCACTCCAAAGCCACGAAAATCACCTTAAATCCGACAGCTTCTTCTGCTTCTCCTTCTTCTTCGTCATGGTTGGAAATTTCGGCGAGAATATTAGAGCGATATCGTCTTAGATCAAAGGTATCGTATCTCTCAATCATCAATATTCAGGTATGGATAATATAATCGTCAGAAGAGAACGTTAATATTGTTTTATATTTTATTAATGTTTTTTTTCATAAATATAATTAAATATTGTTGCGCTGGAGAACACGGGTTTATTGCTCATAAGTTGTTTCATCTAATCTCTATTTATTTTACCTGATACGTATCTCATATTTATACTTATATCTTTTGAATATGTATTTAAAATATTGATTATTTATTTTTATTCATTGCGTTATAGGCATTACACTTCCCTCTTTCGTATTATTGAAATAATTTATGTCAGGTATTGATTTTGGAAAGTGCAAATGTCGAGCAGATTTCCGTATCTCTCAATATTGCGCAATCAATATGATTTCATCCTAATCCCTATCATGTGTTTAATTTGTTGTTTTTCTTGTATTTTTGTTTTCCTTTTCCTTTTCTTTTTCTTTTTTTAGATACTTATGCGTTTCCCGTATTACCTATCCTTTGATGTCTCGCACGGGAAGTAGCGAGCAATTGTATGTTAAAATTAATTCGTCGAAAAAGAAGCAAAGTTCGACGACTTATACAGAATTATTCAGTTAATCAAACAGAAAATCTTTGCAGTTGAACAGATTTGTTTCTTTTAAATTTGAAGGAAAACCTTCTCATAACACGAAGGAAAGCACGTTCGCAAGAAACAAACGATTTAGTCTAACAGTGTTTTCGAATGATAAAATGATAAAGCAAAACAATTTCAGATATGTATTAACCATTCGAATTTTCCACTTCCAGCTCGATTCCTATTATCTATTATAATTAGGTGTCGTCGATATGTGTTGCATCGTCGTTCACGTATTGTGTCTTAAAGTATCGTGGTTTCCAGTTAGATAAACTTACTTGTTTCTTGACTAAGAGAAACGCAACGTTGCTTCAATGAGGTTTTTAATTTCGATCTTGTATAATAAATTATAATGCGAACAATCCTTTGCTTTTCAAGCAAAAATATATGGGAACGTTAATACTTGCAAAAATACCTCACTGAAGTTATATTCGAGTTGTATCGAGTTTATCTCAATATGAACCAATCAGTATGTCCGCACGCGTTCTTCTTTACGTGCGTAATACGAAAGGCATAAGGGCACACAAATATCATGTATTGTTTCTTTAGCTTGGTACGATTATGGGCTAACACAATATCAGTCCGAGCGGCAAGACACAGAATTGGAGCGGGTATTCGATGAACGTCATCAAAGCGTTTCCCAAGGGATTGAAATTGCCACAGAACACCTTGGTCATAAAGTTATTAAAGAGCCTGAGACCGATTGGCAGAAATCCGTCAAGAGCAAGAAAAATGAAGATTATTACAATAAACTGATGAATCTCGAAGAAGAACAAATGCTCAAAGAGTCTAGATTAAGGGAATCTTCACATCAGTTTGCTATTCCCGGTGACAAAGTTGTTGCACATTCCTTAGCAAAAGGAATGGCCCAAAAGTATGAAGAAAGTTTGTAAGTATCAATAAAAATAAATATTCGATAATGTTACCAATGAATATTTAAATAGTGGTAATTTATTGCTAATTACTTTATTGCCAATTTCTCATTACTAGAGAGGAACAACCTGAACAAGAACAACCAGTACAACCACCTCCGAAGTATGTAAAGAAGCCGTTTGTTACCGAGGTGGATATAGATACGGAACGCGTTAAAGCCACAGGAAAATATCCTCCGGGACCGTCTGAATCCACAGTTCATGGTCGCGAAGTTCATGTTGCTAAACAAAAACAGACACAAAAGGAAGTCAAGGGTGACTTAGAAATAACAAGAAAAATCACCGCGACAGAGACTACAGAAGTAGAACACAAAGCGAAGACGCAAGAACGTGTGGTGCAAGGTCAAGCCAAACCTGCCAAACCGCCCGTTTTCACGAAGAAGATTCAACCTTGTAGAGCGTTTGAGCAAGAACAGGCCAAATTTGAGGTTGAATTCGATGGTGATCCACTACCGACTATTAAATGGTACCGCGAAGATTTTCCCATACAAAACTCAGCCGACCTTCAAATTTATACCTTCAGTACCAAATCGGTGTTAATTGTCAGACAAGTTTTTATGGAAGATTCTGGTGTCTTTTCCGTTATCGCTGAGAATAGAGGAGGAAAAGCCAAATGTAGTGCCAATTTAGTGGTAGAGGAACGCAGAAGACAGCCTGGACGAGGCGGTGCGGTACCACCCAGTTTCTTAACCACGATCCAATCTGCTTCTGTTGCTACTGGACAACTCGCCAGATTCGATGCTAAGATTACCGGCACCAAACCTCTGGATGTTTATTGGCTCAAGGTAAAATACTTAATTGTAAGATGTGTGCGTATTATCATTTTTCTGGGTTAATTTTTTTTTATTACAAGTTTTTCGATAAGTGAATTTACGCGCATAATATACGAAGTTTGAAATGATTTAAATTTCAACATTTTTTTATTATAGAACGGTAAAAAGATAACAGCGGATATTCGTTACAAAACTTTGGAAGAAGACAATATCTATACACTTCTGATCCTGGAAACAGTACCAGAAGATAGTGGCAAGTACGAATGTGTTGCAATTAACAGTGCTGGAGAGGCACGTTGTGAAGCAGAATGCACTGTTCGCGGACCTCAATCACCAACAAAGGTTGCAAAACCTACAACACCAACAGCAGAAAAAGCGCCAACTGTTCTAGAACCATTAAAGGATCAAACCATTAAGGAAGGAACTTCCGTCGCTTTTGCCTGCAGGATCACAGGAAAACCTGTTCCTACTATACAATGGAAGAAAGCTGATAAGGTATCCAAGGCTACGATAATAATTTCGATGCTATTGAGTTTTTCTAATAATTTCACTCGCAAATGTTTATTGTGTATGTTTGCATAGGTCATCAAACCATCCAAGTACTTTCAAATGCAAAAAGAAGGCGATTTCTGTACTCTGAGGATTTCTGAAGCCTTCCCCGAAGACGAAGGTGTTTATAAGTGCATTGCTAAAAATCCCGCTGGTGAGGTCACGACGTCTGCCAATCTCCGAGTTCTCGGTAAGACAAACAGAAAGGAGAATATAAATAAAAATTTTTATACCGCATAAAATTAATGCATAAAATTATTTTTCTTTACTCTCAATTAGCGCCCGATACAGCTGATGTCCTGCCAAAATTGACACCTTTGAAAGATCAGATAGTGATAGAAGGACAACCAGCTCAATTTAAAACTCAAGTGAGTCCGGCAAAGCCTAAGCCAACGATTCAATGGTATCGAGAGGGTGCCTTGATCCCACAATCACCAGATTTCCAGGTAGATAATTCACTACTGCTCTCCCGTAAAACATCAAACAAAACTTCACGTTTAAACACGATGCTCAGGGAAGACATGACGTATCATTTTCAGATGATTCATGAAGGCAACAATGCGGTGCTACTGATAGCGACCACGTACGAGGAGGATACAGGCACCTTTACTTGCCGCGCTACAACTTCAGCCGGTACCGTAGAAACGTCCGCCAAACTCATCGTCAAAAGTAAGAACTGAATCAAAGATATAGATTCGATTGCTAACACGACACGCAATTGTTCTTATATTATACTTCTCCAAAAATTGCCGGAGACGAACGTATACTCGAGACAGTAGCATGATAAATTAATTAACATTGACAAGTTAATAATGTTATTGAATTAATATAAGTCTGTTAGATCTTAGAAAAGGTAATATTAACTCTTTTAAAGTCTGTACGTGTCTTATACATTGATTAAATTTCAATTATCATGTAATTCTTTATCTTTCGATATTTGCATAACATTGAACACTCTTGAAGACATTATAGATTATTATGGTTTTCGAGATTTTGGAACAATTAGTTGCTCTTCAATAGCGTATAATACAGTAAAATGGACATAAAATGAATGTTGATGTGAAATGATTATTGAACTTAAGAATTTTTTCAATACACAATTGACCATTAGCTAATGTATACATTAGTTGCTTTTCAATAGTGTATGTCATATGATACAGCAAAATGGATATAAAATGGATGTTGATGTGGAGTGATCATTGAACTTAAGAGTTTTTCCAATACACAATTGACCATTGCTCTATTAATGTATACACCAGTTTCCGTCTAACGTGTTCATTGCGACTAACGTCTTTAAATCGTTATTAAATCTCAAGTACAGTCGTCTCCGCGCAGCGCGATTAGCTATATATTTACTCGTATTTTTACTTTTGTGCTTTATTGTTGCCTTCCTTGAAAAAAACATAACATACCGACCTATTCTTGCTAGATTTCTCAACTTCCATCTTAAACAAATCTCCTCTAATAAAAAATATCGTGCGCGCTCGGGGAGTTTGTACTAACTTGTCATATTTTGAGAATAGCTGAGCGAGTGAAACGAGGAGTAATTAATAACAACAGATCCTTGCATTACAAAACTACAAACTTTGCGCGAAAAAAAAATCTAAAGATATTTCAAATATGTGAAGATTGTAAGAATGATACCGAAATTGAAGCGCTGCAAAATTAAAATGAGAATTCAAATTGTTTGTAATGCAATCGGTCGGGACCGAAGTGTGATTATTTTTTGAGATCAATGTAGACGAATGATAGAGTGAAACATTGTTCCACCTGCACCGCCATATTTACATTTGCATCTCAACAACATAATGTTCGTAGCCTTTTTACAAAGAATACTCTGCGAACTTTGTAAATAGGTAATAGTATCGAAAATGGAATTTTGCGCGATATGTTAATTAATATCATGGATTAAAAAAAAGAAGAATAGCGGTGCAACTACGTTGAATAATAACTCGTTTTCTCGTTCGCTGTATAGTCTTGATGTTTATTATAAATCGTATCATTAAAAAAAATCTATTTATATACACGTATTACACAATTTTCTTACTATATATGTACGCCTACACTTTACAAATATATATATATATGTGTATATATATGTATATATATGTATATATATATTTATCTATCAGGAATTTATAATGGCACACATATACATACATAAAAATATCATCTAACGTCCTACTAATCAATTATTTATTATTGTACAATGGAAGTCGCAATAAAACCAAATGTTCTAAGTACGTCCAAGTCTCGTTTGTTGCCGTTTTGACAACTCTATCGTCTCAATTATTAATATGTCGTTAATCTTTGTCGTGAACGACAATTTTAACGTAATCCCCGATAGAAAAATCTTTGAGGCGATGGTGGATTCTAGTCCAATATAATATAAAACATATGTAAAAGTTATATAATTATTAGTAAAATATGTTTTTACAAATTCCGCGTAAATCATCTAACTAAATTGTTACATTCAATGCTTTTGTAATAAAGATGATACATAATATATACCTATTATTGGAAAACGAAAGGTTTTTCTAATAGAATGTTCTTTCCTTGAACTCTCTCGCTGAGATGTATTGCACACAAGAAAGAAAATACACAACGTGTATTTAATTTTACTAAAAAAGCAAATATCAAAAGAAAAATTTCGCGTAAAAACAAAAATTTCCAATTCTTCTAATTTTTTCTTCATCAAATATTACAGAAGCATAATTGCGATTTGATTAGTGTATCAGTATATTTGCGTAATAAATACAATGTTTTTCAAATGATCTTAATAACTAAGTCCGCAAATAAGTAAGCCCTCAACTGTATATATACTTTTTTTATATAAAATAATATATATAACATATAGTAATTTACATCGACCACTTCTAATGTGCAGAAGACATGCGAAAGTTTATTCCAAGCGAAAAGTAATTGCAGTGCCGTGTGCACACCAGGCTAGGCCCTTTTCTTAGTCTATTTTTGAGCACGTGATGTGTATTACATTACCTAGCTATATTTGGCTGCCGGCTCAGATCCCCGCAAAGATTTATCGACCACGATGGCTTAGGTCGTTCGTGTTCTTGCTTACAGAAACTATTTAAAGTTAACGTATAATCTATTATCAATGTACTTTGTATTATTACTTAATAAAATTAAGAAGCTTACAGTACAGTTTATAGTACAGTTTATATTTATATATCTTTCAAAATGCATCACGTGCACATAGATATGCATTCAGGATCTTTAAATAGAAAATATTCGAGCATATTATATGTAAGTTGCTAAAATCTTGCTAAAATATTCGTTACAAATATACATGATATTTATGTATATATGTTTTTCAATATTTTGAATATTGGTCCCTTGTGGCCAGTCCTTAAGAATTTCAGAATCGAATTGAACAAATATATTTTTAAAAATGCTATTTTTATTTCTAATTATCTTGGAACTAATGAAGAGAAATTTTTAAAAACCATACTGCGTCTTGATATTTTCGGCGTCTCGAATGCGATATTTCATGGACATTGTAAATGGAAAAAAAGACACATATATAACAGTTTTGATTGTGATGAAAATATTGAATGACCTTGAAAATGGAACGACAGTACTTCTCAAGAGAACAAAAGGACACGCTGATTCATCAAGAAGATATTCTTTTCTGTGGTCTATATCTGTTTTTGATTCCAAATCCACCTTCGCTTGGTGCTTCGTCAGCACAGTAATTTCGGAGGAAGCTGGCCAAAGTAGTTGACTATTTTGGCTCCGTCTCGAGCCAGCTGCTAGTGATTCAGACATGCCAGGAATAATACGGGGAAGCGCGTGTCAGCGTACTCTGCAAAACGAGTGAAAATTATTTTTAGTAAATCAGCAACTTGGACTTCACGACATACCTCATGTCCAATATACCTCGATGTTGCAATACTTTAATGTAACAGTTCATGTCTATCACAGTGCAATTATATTTATTGTTAGTATAATAAATATTTTATGAAACAAAATGTTGGTTAAAAATAAGCTAAAATTTTTAAACGCTTTTCTACAATTTTATTTTTTAAATAAATAAATAAATCTTTATTATTATTTTATTTATTCTACTCAATAATTGTCGAAATAAAAGTTGAATCTCGGTCAAAAAAATTATTCACTATTTATTTAAAGATTTTAGAAATAGCAATTTATTGTTGCTTTGCATTTCTTTAATCTATCTGTGTAATTAAGACAAAACATAAAACATTTATTCATAATTAAAAATATAGTACAGCATTATCAACTGACAATGATTATTGCTATTCACATATTAACTTCACTATTAACTTATGTATAAAAAATATTTATATAAAAATTAATCTTTTAGTTAATAAGTTTATTTGACAATGAGAAAAGATGTGTAATGTTCTATATTATATGTATGTATATATGTATGTGTATACATATATACACACCTATACACGCAGTGGTTGACATACCGCGTTTTATATCAAATAGTCATAAAACTTACAGGACAAGATAGAGAGAAGTAAAAAGCGTATACTAAAAGAAATAAAGCATATTTGCCTTTATCTCTGCCTTTATTTTTATTATAATTATATTAAAGATATAATCTTGCGATTCATCTAATAAAGTGTATGTTATCATGCAGAAAGTAATAAATCTCTGCCCTCGTCACTCATTTGCATCTGCATTTGTTCACACATAAATATAGTTTTCTAAGTTTTCGATGAATATTTAACTGAAGATAAATCAGTCTTCCAAACGATGAAATCACAATTTTTTTCAGTAATTTTTTAATATCATTATTTATAATATATCAATAATTAAATAATAACTGCACTTAACACATACATATTAATTGGCTAAGAAAAAACTAATGAGTAAGAAAGCGCTATATATATATATATATATATATATATATATATATATGAAAAACGAAATTTAAATGTGTTCAAAGAAAAATTATATAAAGACAAAATATTTTAAGCATAATATTTTTAAGCGTATTTTATGGCACATTCACTTAAAACAGCTACACACACACACACACACTCACACAAATTGTCGAACTGTCCATATAATATACACGAATATTTCAATTGTATCACTTTACGATAGGAAAATGGATTTTTGTCGACGTGCTCGAATGTAATTACATTTTAAAATCAAGTACATAAGAGAAAGAAACGTCTACTGAAATAACAAACGTCAGAAATGTACATGACAAATTTCTTTCTTTTCCAATATCACTTTTGAATATCACTGAAATAATGCAATCATTTTCACTGTCACATTCATCGTATTGTAAGGCGACGATGACTTTGCTCGGTTTTCTTTCGTTCCTTCGTCTTCGACTTCCAACTGATTACTATTACGAATAGATGTAGTATGAAGTAGGGACGCGAGTCTTATACGTCAAGGATCCCCACCGAGTTACTCCGCGGGAGACTACTTGAGGGAAGCTTCACAAGCATCTAACCCCACGGACTCCACGAATTCCACGGACACGGCAACTGTACAACTCAAACTCAACTCGCGCGATTATACTTAATAA
Organism: Vollenhovia emeryi; assembly: GCF_000949405.1. Taxonomy (NCBI): domain Eukaryota; kingdom Metazoa; phylum Arthropoda; class Insecta; order Hymenoptera; family Formicidae; genus Vollenhovia; species Vollenhovia emeryi. The sequence continues at coordinate 25,500 of NW_011967018.1, read as the reverse complement.
AATATCTATTATCTAAGACTTGTCCTCGTGTACATTAAAGATAATGATATCGCGACGTTATCATATTATTTGAAATAGTATTGTATTTTATTGTATTTCGAAGAATATTCTTACGCAGTCGAGACAAACTCTCTAGATTCAGACTATTTAAAAATAACATAATGGCTGTAGATCTACTTTTACATTTTCACTGGACTTTCTTTAACGCTTGCATTTTATGTGCAAGTGTAATATATTTGATTGATTCGCTACTAAACTTTATTCCTCAATATTGTTATCAAGCGACATCCATTTGTGTGTGCGTGTGTTTTTTTATTTCAGTGTTTATTGTTAACAATACTAGTTAAAAAAATTCATGCATTTTTACAATTACTTCTTTCATTGCTACAATTGCCTTTTAATAAATTTTTATTGTTGTAATATCAAGATGCTAAGTTAAATATAGTCTTTCACAAGTTATACATTAATAACTCAAATAATCCACTGTTCCAAGGTCAGTTATCTGGCAAAATGCCTTGCCAGATTCTGTCCTAGGAAGTTAATTCGGTCAAAATCTATTCCTTGTTATTCGGCGATTACAAAATAAATTTGTAAACGCATTTATGTCGTATACAATTACATTGTAAAGATATTATCGCACAAAATACTTATTTATGACAAATGCCAAAAGATTGATAAGTTATTATGAATTTATAAATAGATTTTACCTTAATTTAATCGTATAATGTAAATAAGGCTTTTTCTTAATACAATGTACGCATGGTGTGACAAACAAATAGTCGAAAACATTCAAAAATCTATTTATAATAATTTTCCATAACTTGCAGAAAGAAAAGAAGCCTATTACGCGGTTCCCGCGGAAACGGGTGCCAGTATCGATGTAGATGCAAAACTTCATCAGAATTGGAAGGAAGATACAGCTCTGAGATCTTTAGTTCTCGACGAAAATGGTTTACCACTTGAAGTACAACTTCAATCTGGCGATGAATCGCTACCTTGGCGAAAAGGACGTGTTCAACCCCGACCTCGAACTCGCGATTCACTTCCATGGAGGAAAGTACAAACTAAATCAAGAGATTCTTCTTTGGATAAACTTCGAGCCTTCGAGAGTCAAATAAAACCGTGGACCGAGGAAGAAGTAATTTTGAAAAAAACTCCTCAGATTATCAAGGATGTAACGTCAGAAAGGTTGGAAGAAGTTGAGTTGAAGCCGACAAAGATTGAGAAAAAAGATATCTCTGGACCCAGTCTAGAAATAATCAAATTGAAATCGATACCTAAAGATGCAACAAAAAGCATAACAACCGAAGAATATGTTAGTGACGATATTACTAGTGAACATTACAGAGAGCAAGTAGATACTACTTTATTGAAAACGTCGCGTCATTTAGATGAAACTGTGTCGAAAAAAGAGAAACCCCAGGAATCAAGATCATGGACGGAGGAGCAAATTATATTAAAGAAAAGAAAACCAAAGACCAAAATAGTTTCCGAAGTGGATATAGAAAAAATAAATTTTCTCGAACAAGAGGACACTTCTTTGCTTGCAATTTCAAAGGATGAAGAAACACAAAAGTTAAGAAAAGAAAAGCCTATCACAGAAACGATAGAACAACCGAAGTCTTGGATGGAAGAAAAAATTGCTTTGAAGAAAACAAAACCTGAAAGAAAAGAGATACCTAAGGAAACGCTCGAAACCGTTTCACTAAAACCTTCGCAAATAGTAAAAACAGATCTCGAGAAATTAACTTTAGATAAGGCAGATCTAAAACCAATTTCAAAAGAAGTAGCTGAAGCAATTTCAGTAGAAGAAGTTACGCGGATTGACCTCTCTACAGAAAAACCAGTGAGAACAGCAAGCAAAGACGTGGATAAAACAGTGATAGATGAAGCAAAACCATGGACAGAAGAAAAAATTACCTTAAGAAAATCTAAACCTGTTCAAAAAGAAATCGAAAAAGAAACGATGGAAACGGTAGAATTAAAATCATCTAAATTTACTAAACCAATACTTCAAAAACCAAGTTTAGAAAAACTAGAACTGAAACCTGTCACAAAAGAAAAGGCAGATACTAGAGAAATCGTTAAAAGTACTGAATACGCTGAACAGGAAGATACTTCGTTACTTCGAGTTTCAACGGAAGTACACGATGATATCACGTCGAAACCCGGTGTAAGCAAAAAGGTAGCACGAGAAAGAAAACGTGACGTCGAAGATATTGGAATATATGTAGAGGAAGAAAATACTGCTTTGCTTAAGGTTATGTCAGAACGTGAAACTACAATTGATAAAAGGGTAAAGAAGCAAGAGGAAATACCACAAGAAAAGCCACAGTCAAAGTCATGGGTGGAAGAAAAAATAATCTTAAAGAAAACAAAACCGGAACTAAAAGAAGTACATAAAGAAACTCTTGAAGAAGTATTATTAAAGCCTACATCAAGAGCAGACAAAGTAATATCGAAGAAGGAATTAGGAGAGAAAGTAGATTTGAAACACGTCAAAATACAAAGTATGGATTCAATTGATATGAAAAAGCAAGAAACCGTACCATATCATGAAGAAGAATCTAAAACTATTATCCAAATCGCCGAAGACATTAAGTCTACTGAAAAAGAGAGTCGTAAGAAAAAACCTGATGGAAGTATATCATACGCGGAAGAGGAAGATGCTACGATCCTCAGCATCGATAAAACCGTAATCGAGAAATCCAAAAAAGAAGATATACCAGTGCCTTGGATTAGAGGCAAAAAAGCAAAAGAAAAGAGAGAAGTTGAGGAAATAAAACCATTTGAAGTAATTAAACCTGAAATTAAATCAGAAGAGGATAAACCTACAGAGATTTCACAAGCTCTATGGCGTCGTAAACCAAAACCTTCAATTCAAAAGAAGACTACAGAAATTGAATCTGATAAAGAAAAATCTGATACTACAGAAATATCTGAAGCAATATGGCGAAAACCTGAAAAAAGTAAATCAACAAAAGTGGTTAAAGACGAACCTCAAGTTGAAGATTTCACATCTGTAGTACTGAAACCGGCAAAATGGCACGAAAAGCCGGAAAAGCAAAAACTGACAGAAGAAATAACATTAAAACCAGCAAAACAATTGCCTAAAGAAAAAGAAGAACCAGGCAGTATTGTCCTTCAACCAGTAACAAAGGAAACATTAAAACCAGAAACTATAACTAAAAAAATTGATAACGAAGATGTACCTACTGAAAGAATGGATGTACCATGGAGACGTGGAAAGAAATCAACACGAACTGAACAAAAACCAGAAGATGTACAGTTAAAACCAAGTAAACAAATACAAAGACTCGAAGAACCAAAATCTGAGGAAGTTGTATTAAAACCTGTTAGAAAGCTGCCTAAAGAGGAAGAATCTAAGGAAGAAATCACACTAAAACCAGTGAAAAAAGAGAAAGTTGAGGAGAAACCGGAAGAAGTACGATTGAAGCCAGTGAGAAGGATAGAGAAACCTGAAGAACCGAAACCTGAGGAAGTTGTACTAAAACCTGTTAAAAAGCTGCCTAAAGAGGAAGAATCTAAGGAAGAAATCACACTAAAACCAGTGAAAAAAGAGAAAGTTGAGGAGAAA
>NW_011967018.1:0-18538 GCF_000949405.1 Vollenhovia emeryi | reverse complement strand
GCAAAGAGGAAGTAACAAAAGAGGAAATCACATTAAAACCAGTGAAAAAAGAAAAAGTTGAGGAGAAACCGGAGGAAGTACGATTGAAGCCAGTGAGAAGGATAGAGAAACCTGAAGAACCGAAACCTGAGGAAGTTGTACTAAAACCTGTTAGAAAGCTGTCTAAAGAAGAAGTAACAAAAGAGGAAATCACATTAAAACCAGTGAAAAGAGAAAAAGTGGAGGAGAAACCGGAAGAAGTACGGTTGAAGCCAGTGAGAAAAATAGAGAAACCTGAAGAACCGAAACCTGAGGAAGTTGTACTAAAACCTGTTAAAAAACTGCCTAAAGAGGAAGAGTCGAAGGAAGAAATCACACTAAAACCAGTGAAAAAAGAGAAAGTTGAGGAGAAACCGGAAGAAGTACGGTTGAAGCCAGTGAGAAAAATAGAGAAACCTGAAGAACCGAAACCTGAGGAAGTTGTACTAAAACCTGTTAAAAAGCTGCCTAAAGAGGAAGAGTCGAAGGAAGAAATCACACTAAAACCAGTGAAAAAAGAAAAATCTGAAAAAATAAAATTAGAACCTGTATCTGAGGTAGTAACAGATATAATAGACGATAAACCCATAGAGGAGAAACCAATAGAGATAACAGAAGCTCCTTGGCGGCGTGGTAAACGTACAAAGAAAGTTGTTGATTTTAAAGAAGAGGTTACTGTAGTGCCCATTGATCAAGAGGAATCCGTTACAGAAATTCGCGAAGAAAAGGGAACAATAATAATTGCAAGTGAGAATATTCAGGAATTGATTGAAAAGAAGGTGGAACCTGTGCCAATGCATAAAGAAGATAAACTCACCGAGGAAATAATTACAAGTGAAGTTTCATGGAGGAAGAAGAAAAAAGATCGTCCAAAATTAGTAGAAGAAAAAGAAACGGTTATGTTAAAGCCCGTTGAAAAAGTGGAAGAACTAGAACCGAAAATTGAACAATCTAAAGAAAATGTATTCCTTGTAAAAGACAAGGAATTATCTGAAAAAGTTGAAATAAAGCTAGTAAGTAAAGAAAAAATAACGGAAGAAAAAGTTAAAGAAGATAAGGTTATTGAATTAAAGCCTGTAAAGTTTGCGGAACAAATAACAGAGGTTTCGGAAGAGAAAGATAAAGTTGTTATTGAATCGGTTAAAACAAAATCTAAAGCAATAGAAAAAATACCCGAAGAAATCACTTCTAATATTATTGAAAAGGAAATTGTAGATGTAGACTTACAAATTAAAACAGATATTACCCAAGTAGAAGACCGTAAGAGAAAACGCAGACAACGTACTCAGGTGGACATATCAATTATAGATAAAGATAAAACTATTGCTCCAAGATTTATCCAAAAGTTACAACCTGTTATCGCTGAATTAGAAAAACCTGCCAAATTTACATGTACCGTTATAGGAAATCCATTCCCTAAAATTTCTTGGTATAAAAATGAGCAAGAACTCCATGCGAGCGAAAAGTATACTATGACTATATTTGAGACAACCGCAACCTTAGAAATCACCAAAGTTAAAGAGGAAGATGTTGGAATGTATTCTTGTAGAGCGTCCAATCCGGCTGGCGTGGCAACATCCACTGTCAATCTTGTGATATTCGGTAGTAATATTGTCGAATATTTGAATTGCTTAATTTTTATGTTGATTTGCATTTATTTAAATAAGATTTATTTATTGGTATTTACTTGTTATTTTTTATATTTTTAATTTGCTTTACTAAATTTTCGTTGTAGATACAGAAATATGATAAAATAACGCTTATAATTATTTCGTACAATTACTAATTGTAAATAAATATATCCCCTACCACAAATATTTAAACATCTCTATTTTCAGAAAAAGAAGAGGAAGGCGTAGCACCGCATTTTTCAACGCCGATTAAACCGCTAATGATTGAGGAACACACACCTGCTTTATTAGAGTGCATTGTAACCGGTACGCCAATACCTGAAGTAAAATGGTATCGCGGGGAGAAAGAAGTGAAACCAAACAAGAGAACTGAGATGACTTTCAACCCAACAACTGGAAAAGCTGAGCTGAAAATTTTAGAGCCAATGCCTGAAGACGAAACAATTTATCGTGTTCGTGCTGTAAATAAATACGGTCGCGCTGAATGTAGAGCTAATTTAGTGATCAGTAACATTGTTAAAGTGAGTAAACCAGTTGTTCTGAGAGCACCGCGAATTACACGACCTTTGCCCGCCTTGATAACTGAACGCGGAAAGCCTCTAAAGTTTTTAGCTGATTTTGAGGGCGTACCAAAACCGGAAGTTAAATGGTTTCGTAATGGCATTGAAATTACACCGACTGACAAACGCAAGATAAATATCTATGAAAGTAGTGCCGAATTAAATATAACAGAAGTAACAAACAAGGATAGCGGCAAGTATGAAATAAGAGTTCAAAATGAAGCTGGTGAAGCAAGAAGTTCGAGTTCTGTTACCATTAAAGAACGCAAAGACACGAGCGAAGTAAAAGCTCCAATGTTTGTGGAACCTATTCAGCCTCAACTTGTTGCAGAAGGAGAAGTTGTTATCATGGAAACACGAGTGGAATCATATCCAGTGGCATCCTTTCAATGGTTCCATGAGAGCAAACCTCTTGAGGTATCTGTGTTTCCAACTTTGTGCTTGTTTAATATAAACTTTTAACTTTTACATAGAACAACATATTATGTAAAATTTCAGAAAATTAATAAAAGATATAATTTGTATTGCAGTCGACACCGCAAGTAAGAATTGTGACTCAAGAGAATCGATCGATTTTGATGGTAAAAGAAGTAACACCTGAACTGGCTGGTAATTACACGTGTCGTGCTGAAAACGTTGGTGGTTCAGTCACTTGTACGGCCACTATTAATGTAACAGACGTAACATGGGAAGAGACAATTGAATTAGTTTCACCAACATTTGTTAAGAGATTGTCACCCGTAAAAGTTATGGATGGTGAGAGTGTTAATTTAACTTGCATCGTGGAAGGAAAGCCAACGCCCAGAGTAGAATGGTACCATAATGACAAGCCAATTAAAGAAGGCAAAGAAATTACAATTGTTCAAGACATGGAGGGTGTCTGCAGCCTAGCTATTACTGAAGTATTTCCAGAAGATGCTGGAGAATATACCTGTCATGCTGTGAATCCTGTTGGCGAAGCAGTCTGCACGTCATCGCTTATTGTTGAAGGTATACCATTTGACGAACATAAGTATAAACGGTTATCTGTTTTATTCAATTCATTTTTAGCATACGAGTACGTGCCTGATTCGGAAATTGCATCTTCAATAATCGCGACATCTCTTACCACTGGATCGGAAGAAGATCTTCTATCTCCAAAAGTAAGTACAAATTCTCACAATATCCAACAATATAATTATGCTTTGTGCAATATTAAGCATTAAAATACATTTTATTTCTAGGAAACTCCTATCTTCGACACTGATGTAGAAGAATCCGTACCAGAGATAGTTAAGAAGCTTCCTCAGTTAATTCCTACCAAAGATGGGGAATTAACTAGGTACGTTTAAAACACGTTTAACAAATAATTGTATATCTAAAACATGAATGTATATGTATACATGTATGTGTGTGTCTAACTGCTAACTTTTCTTATATATAGATTGGAAGTAAAGATGAAAGGCAAACCAAAACCGAAAGGAAAATGGTATAAACAAGGTGTGGAAATAGTTTCATCACAAGAATTCCAAATTGAAGAATTTGAAGATGGTACATCAGTATTGACGATTGCTGAAACTTTTCCCGATGACACTGGCGAGATCACATTTGAAGCTCATAATCCACTTGGTGTATCAACTACGACGGCATATTTATCAGTAGAAGGTAATATCTTCTACTCTGTAGATTTCGAAGGCTTCGCTAATCTGGTTAAGCAAAATTCTTTTCAGTTTGCACTCTTCAATCGGAGAAGCGTCATCAAAGCGCTATAACATCCTGATAAAAATCCACTCATTATCCTATATAGATTCCATTACATTTATCTTATATAGTCCATATATTCCACATCAACCACATGAAACACTTGCAACATCCTCGATTTACACTATCTTCTGTCTTCTTTTGGCATATTTCAAACAAGTTTACAAATCTCTTTGGCCTCGCCCAAATTATTCTAATCAAATGCTAACAAGACCAGAGAGATTTGCCACACATCCATTCTATATTTCTAATATTTGTCTTGTGGATTAGGTATACTCGGAACAAAAGAATACCGAAAACCAGAGTGGGTTACACAAATGGAAGAAATGCAGGAGGCTTTAAGAGGTAAGACTTATGTTTATCATCTGAACACGTTCGATTGCATGCCGAGTGATGCATCAGCAGAGTGCAAGTTCTCAAGCGATAACCTGGATAAATGTATATCAAAAAGCAAGAGTTCCCAAAAAGATAGTTCAACTGTGACTAGCAAATTTTCATCGACGTAAACCTTGACAAACATTGATGACAATGCCAGATTACTTTTTGATAAAACTTGTTCGAAAAATGTTTTCTATTGAAAAAGCATTTGGATTCTATGGAGCCTGATCGAGAGAATATTACTACAATACAATATTCTTGGCAAGTTGATACTTCTCACAAGTAACAAACTTCAATATTTGATTCAAGAAGGCAATTACAAGAGAAAAAGCAAGATAAAGAAACTATTGAACATAAATATTTTTCATACGTTACGTTATTAGAAAATAAAAGAAGTGTACTTGTCAAATCTGTGCTCAATAATGAGGTGAAACACAATTTTGCTATCGAAAAAGCACACATTATATCATCACATGGAATCAAGTCGGAACATATCTCTACATTGATTTTAAATATGCAAAACGCGACAACCCCTATAATAAAAGATTAAAAGTATAAACAAGGTGTAGTAAAAACATCAAAAAACGATTGAAACAACTATCTCCAATTAAAACAGAAAATGACAAATATATTAGTCAAAAAATGATCGGCAAATCACTTTCAACTATTAATTCCTTTCCCACTGAAGACACTTTTAAGAAGGCGAGCATCAATTTGATATTCAATGAAAAGATCTCGATGGATGTATCAACAGAATGCAGAGAGAGGAAATTGTTTTCGAGTTTGGTGGATTTTCACCAACAGAGTATAAAAGAAAAATTTACGAGTACCTTTATTCAATTGGTAAAGACGTATTCTCCAGAAAAGCAGATATCACTGTTGGTGTTTGTTTTCAATCGAGGAAAACACCAAAATGCTAAGTGTGTATAATCAAAATAAACTGGACATAAAGATATTTATGTCCATTCCGGAGAAACTTGCAGTTAAGCCGATTCACAACCATCAAAGAAAATATCATACATATCTCAAATTTAATACTCCTGTCTCAAAATATCTCAAAGAGAGACAAGTCGAGAATTATGCTACAAACCCACAGATATTTCTGTTAGAGCCGAAAGAAATTGAGTAGAAATTTTTCCAGCAATTGTATACAGTGGAAAATCAAGAACTACGAGAATTTTTACTACTTGAGAATCAATGCAGTGGTAATTTTGGATTAACGGGCAATATATTCACATTTTATAGCGACTACTGCATTGAAGATGAAAGAGGCATCAGGTAGAATGCTTCTGGCACATCAGGTAGAATTTGATTTAAAACTAACGATAGAAATGTAGAAGTAATTATTCAGAAAGTAACTATGCATGAATTTTCATATATGTTTGTCTAACTAGACTACTGACATAAGGCTTATACAAGTAATCTTGACACCAAATACAAAATGTGGTAAGAAAAATGCAATATTTAATGTCTATTTCTATTGTAAGAGTTTTTCTTAATCGTAGCTTCATGATATTTCAGCTACACAAGCCATTCCACGATTCATTCAAGAAATAACGGACATTTATGCAAAGGAAGGAGATATCGCTTTGTTCGAATGTGTCTATTCTGGTAACCCCAAACCAGGTAATCATTACACATATAAATATAGTAAAATATTTTGTAATTTAATTGTAAAATCTGTTTTAATTAATTACTTCCTCAACTTATAGATGTTGTTTGGTATAAAAACGATAAGCTTATAATGAATACAGAGAATGTAAAAGTACGTATATTTGATGAGGAAAACAGAACTACTTTAACAATTAAGCAAACTACCGGAGAGGACGATGCCACATATGTTTGCAAAGCTACCAATGAAATTGGAATGATAGTAACAAAAGCTAAACTGCATGTTGACACTGTCAGCGAAGTACGGTTAACGTCGGATGACACAATCAAAGAAGAAGAAAAGTTTGATATAAAGCTGAAAAAACAAGAAGAAAAACTATACAAAAAGAAGAAAACCGAGCTAAAGAAGGCAAAGGAAATTAAAGAAAAAGTAAAAGCTGAACGTGTCAAAATTGAGAAAGAAGAAATCCATGAAGAGAAGCTGATTCCGAAAGAACAGATAGAAGAAAAGTTAGTAATGCTACATTTCGGCTTGTTCATTTTCACTTCGTACTTGTTTAATTTGTTTTATTTCTAAATTATAATTTTTGCTATTTGTATTTGCAGAAGAATTGTCGATGTTGAAGAGACCCAAATATTAGAAACTACAAAGTTTATAGAAAGTAAACCCGAGGAGGTATTTAAGTTGTGCAGTTTTTAAAATATTTTAATTATAATTATATTTTTTAAAGAATAACACGAATTACTATTTTATGTTGCACATTAGGTTTCTAGAGCACGGAGAATAGTACCGATCCAAGAACCAATTGTGACCGAAGCAACAGCTTCTTTGAAGAAAATTGACGATCAGAAACTACGAGAGCACATACCTAAATTTGAAGAACGTGCGAAACAAATTGTCGAAGAGCGAGAAAGTGTCGTCGTATCAGAAATCACGAGTGAAGATATTGCTCCTGATTTCACCATCGAAACAAAACTTGATCGCGCTCAAGTTACTTCGGAAACTCTAGAGAAAGTTGCAATCTCTGAAGCACATGTAGAAACTAGCGTGCAAGAAAGAAAACGTATAGAAACTAAGCAGAAAAAAGTAAAGAAAATAAAAGCAGAAAAGATTAAAGAAGATATTACCGTAAAAGAGATTGTGGAGCGACAAAAAGAAAACATAGCTCGGGAAGTCGACGAGATAATGGAGGTTCTTGATGTAAAAGAGTTTGGTCCAGGAGAATCTCCCCTTCGAGAACTCGCAACAATTGGCTACTTGGTTCGACAAGGTGTTTCCGTAAACGAGATCAACGAATGTCTATATAGGACTGAGATGTTTCCTGCTTTAAAAACACCTGATGCTCAGAATGCTTTGGTACAATTGGTGGAAAGAAAGGGTCACGGTCCCTTGATCACTCAAGTACTTACGGAGGAGACAACGACCGATGAGAGCTTTGTTGCAGCGACAGTTGGTTTTCGTGCGTTTATGAAAATGGTCGAGCTTCAGCATGCAACCGTGGAAGAAGTCATCATACACTTTGCTCCGGAAGATTTCAGGCCACGTGCTTGGGAAGTTACAGAAATTTCCGAGGTACAGATCTGACAACAAATGTTACATAAATTTATAATAATTATTAGAAAATGCTCTGTCTTCTACATTTCTCTTACAATTAAATATATGCTGTAATATTTCCAATAATAATTTCCTGTTTTGTTTCTTTTCTTAGGTCGAGACTGAGCAACATGCTACGGAAACAGTAGATATTGTTCGCAAAATGGAAGTTCATTTTATGGGTAAGCTGAGATTGCAAACTGTAATTTCTCCGTATAGATATATAATCTCTAGAATTCTTTAGACATATGCACAAGATTCGGATTTATTTGAGATTCTTTTCTTCTTTTAATATTTTTATTATTGTTTTCGCCCCAAGAATAATCCCCTTAAATTTTTCATAAAAATAAGTATTCTCTAATTACAGAGCAGAGAGACGAAAGGAAAGCTACTCATGTACAGGATATTCGAGAAATTAAAGGTTTGGAATAATAAATTTCGACGCATGAGATAATTTACTAATTTAATGATTTGGTTTTGCCACAATAAGCAGGGCTATTGCAATTTTGTTATAGTTTTATCATTAGCGAATAAGGAACACTATACATTGGTAATTTTAATTAATTTTATTCAGAATGAACACAAGTTCATATAAATAGACAAATGGATATCTTGTATAAAACATCAAAATACGTAAATCAAACATTATGTTATGTTTTGTAGAAATTAAAGTTTCAATCAATGCCATATACTTTTAAATATATTTCAAATGCTTTTTTATTTATATATCAAAATATTAATAGGAAAGAAAATGTATACTGATTGTGAGATACGATGCTCATAGCTGTAACAATCACTGTTTTATTATGTTTTCAGATGTATGAAGCTTTACTTGCTCGAATAATAGATGTGCGATTTTTTTGCTTACGCCGCTATGCTTTCCACACGCAATAAATCCTGTTTCCTTATCTAACACAACATTTACCGTCATATTTTAATTAGCTATTTTCCATATCAACTTCGAAATCAATGCTTTGTGATTTGATGCGCTACGCTGATTGCTTCTTGAAAAGTAAGTTCTGTATCTATCGATATCTTGCTCAACACAAAATAGTATGAGATATAAGAGATATAAGCCTGATTATAAAATTAATAATGTTATATTCTACTAAGCTTATTTACAATAAAATTCCACATTTACACGTTTCTGAAGATCCAAACACTTGCTACTTATTTGTTGAGCATATTGTAATCAAATACACGCTCTTTAGTCGCGCAATAAAATACGCAACACTCACGTCTGACACAAAATTCTCACATACTTTCCACAGAATACGAGGACACACGGCAGGCACACACAACATTGCGCAAACGCAAAGATAGAAAACCAAGGGATCAAATTGAAGAAACAACACAAGATAGGGAAGAGGGGGTTCAATTAGTTAAAATCGAGGAAGTCGAGGAGATTGAAAAAGAAAGAAAAAGGGAAGAAATTGAAGAAGAGATTATTGAACTCGAACGGGACTCGAAAGGTAGACTGATTCGTAAACAAAAGCAAGATGTGGAACAAGAAACAAAAATAAAAGAGGAGGAAGAAACGATTGAGAAAATTAGAAAGACATTAACGTCAAAAAGATCAAATATTGGTAAAGACGAGATAGAACTAGAGGAGATAGAAGAATTTGAAGTAATAAAGGATCAATTATTGCCATCTATGGTTTTGAATGTATCTAGCCAACGAAATCAAGTGATACCATTAGATCGAACAATCGAGCAAGCACCTGGCAAACCCGAATTGGAAAAAGCTAAATACACATTAGACACTGTTATCGCGCTAACGGAACAAATGACATCGGTACATGAAAAAGAAATTGACCACGTGACGAGTCTAAAACCTACCGAACGTAAAGCGTCAATATCAATCTCATCTATAGAACCATATTCTACCACAGAAACTACTGCACAAATATCTACTGATGAATTCTCCGGTTCTTTCAAAGCCACTTCTTATGAAGCTACACCTTCTGTAATAACGAAAGAAAGTCTTCTCATTAGCGAAACACTAACTCATGATGATGGTGTATCAAATCTAACTTTGATCACACCAGAAACGAGTCGAAAAGCAGACGTGCAGATCACTGTGCAGGAAGCAACAACTATTAGAGAGACCATAGTTAATCAAAGCGAAATACCCACCGAAGATTTTATAACACCCTTAAGCGTTAAGGCGGAGGATATTGTCTTGCCACAAGTATCGCTTTCGGTTTATGAGGTACAAGAAGGTTTAACTGAAGATAAATTGGAACCTGTGAAAACAATTCTTACAAAACCTCGAGTTAATATCAATGCAATGGAGCCGCTAATAGTGGAAGAAATTCATTCTGAAGATAAACCAGGAAAATATTATCCAGAGTTGATAGTACCTACGGAAGTTGCTACTGAAACAGTAATCTCGCAGCGACAACACATTACCGAAGAGATGAACGCGCCTGAAAAAGAAGGAACATACATTCCAGGTAGATTACCACCAAGTCAAACAGCCCAAATTGGAATCTCCTATGGAAACGAAACAGCTGTTATTCACCACGATCTCGTGCAGGAGCGTGAAGGCGAATACATTCCCGAGCGTAAAGTAGATTCTTTTGAAGCTACACCAAATGTCACTTTTCTGGAAGGAGTCACGATATCAATGGTCGATACTCAACAAAAAGAAGATGATTTAACCATCGAGGAGAACAAACAGGTCATGGCCGATTTAAATGTTATCGAAATAATGTCAGCTTTAACGACAGAGACAATGACTTCCGAAAAAGAACGAGACTATCATCCTGAAGAAAAGCCTATTGGTAAACTGGCCGTTACGTCAATCTCTTCATTGGAGATTGGTTCTGTAACAGACACGATTGTTCAAGAATCCGAAGGAGCTTATAATGCCGATCAAAAACCATCCGTAGCACTGGCGGAAACGTCAGTCAGACCGGAGGAACACATTTTGATATCTCAAATTCAAACCGCGGATTATCCTGCGGATTTGAAAGACACGCTCAAGTATGTCTCAGAAAGCGGTGTCGTATCCATTCAATTAACTGAAGCTAAAACTGTCGTTGAAACGCTCACTCATGATCGAGAGGCTGACATGAAGGAAGATGCTAAACCGGAAATCCATACGATCGAGACGGTCTACGACGCTGTCAGAGGTATCGAGATATCGCAGGCTACTTCTATAGAAAAAGAAGCCGAACTGAAAATCTTTGAAATGCCTGAATCACATCGCGGCAAAATAGTACCTACTCATCCAATGATCTCCCTTGAAGTTCAGGAGACCCAGCCTGAAAATAATTTAGGTGAAGTTACGAAAGAAACCTTACCAGCTGCTACAGCTAAGGTCGAAGCGATCAGTTTGCAAGAGATGATCGTTGATGAGACTGTTGCGGCGGAAGGTGTAGCTCCGGCGAGGAAGGATGAGAGTCCTGAGACAATAACCGCTGTAATCTCCATGAATGAGATTGAAACCTTGCACACCACAATGATCGTAGCAGGGGAGAAAGAAACTGAATATCTTGATAAGCCCGACATTAAGGGTGCATTTGCAAATACTGAATATATGACGCAAATGGCTCCGATATGCGAACAAGTAAGAACAGAATCGTCGACTGAAGAGTACCTAGTGGTAGACAAACCTGTGAGTGGAAAAGCATATCCATCTCATGTTCCTATAGAAACTATCAGCATTGTTATGCAAGAAACCGCGGAGAAAGAAGATGTTTATAAAGCGGATATAAAACCTGAGGGAAAAGTAGCAAACATCGAACTCACAGAGACGAGGCCTGGTGCCAGCGTTCTAGAAATAATTCCACATGATCTTGAAAACATTTACACGCCGGATATTAAACCAGAGACCTATACGGTTGAGTCGTCCATAACTGGTCACACTATCGCGTCAAAAGCAGAGATCTTAGTGGAACAAAGTGCTGGTAAGATGAGCGATGATCTACCAAAATTAGGCAAAGCGATAATACAACAAGAAGCTCTGGAAGAACTGATAGTAACCGAAACAAATGTCGGCGAGGCGGAACGAATCAGGGATGAGGATGCAAGTCCTATTAAACAGAATGCCGCAATTGAAGTATGCGCGCGATCTGAAAAAGTGACCGTCACTGAAGTGACGACCGGAATGAAAGAAGAAGAATTGTTAATGGAAAAATTACCGGACGAGCGAAGGGTTGTGTTAGACATAACTGGAGGCCATGAGATAGCCGAAACACAGGAGATGATTCTTGCAAGCACTATAAGTGCATTGAAAGAAGAAAAACCGAATCAGGAAAGTGCCACTCAGTTGCAAAGCGGACTAGACATTGTACAACAAATGGAAGTGTCGATATCTGAAAAAGAATCTCCTTTAGAAATCGACATAAAACCTGATGTTAAGAAAGTTGACATTACTTTCCAAGAAGGAAAGAGTCTGACAATTGAAATTACGCATCCCGAGGACAAAGAGGATATACTTGGTGAGAAACAGCCGCCAAAAACAGCCGAAGCTACAATTGATGTAGTAACACAGAACATAGCATCGACATTTGAGATTATCAGTGACATCGCTCCAACTGAATTATCTACCAAACCTACTCAAGAAGCACGTCCTAAAACCACATTATTACCATTTGAAACAGCCGTTGCTGAAGAAGTACAAACAAGAGAAACTGAAAAGCCGTTCCCCCATATGCCAGTGCCAGAGAAAACAGCTAATTTCGAATTTATAATGGGTGAAGGCCTAGTTGTTTCTTCTGTGACAACAGGTGATAAAGAGAGTATGCTTGCAGAAATGGAAAAACCACAATCAAAATCTGCTGTTTTAGATATCCCTACTCATACCGTGGCAGAAGCTGCTGAAGTAACCGCGACTGATAACATTAGCGAATTAAAATACGAAGAACCGATCTCCGTAACGGCTACAACCGAGCATATCACTCATCGTAGTATTGTTACATCCGAATTGTCAACTGGTGATTCAGAGCAACCTATGCTTGATTTCGTCAAACCTGACAAGAAAAAAGTTGATGTGTCTTTCGAAGAAGAAACAAGCGTAACAGTAATTGAAACTATTGCGTCCGACAAGGAACGAGAATATGTGAGTAAATTGGATATTTCTGGTGAAACAATTACCACCAGTTTTGACGCGCATAAAATCGCTGAACTCACTGAAGTTACGCCGGCCATTCATGCAGGAGACCTCGATGTGAAAACACCAGCAAGTGCAGCGGCGAAAGAAGAATGTTTACCGTTTGAGAGTATCGTTCAAAGTGAAATTGTTGCAACAGAAACAGAAATGGAATTTCAAAAAAGACCAACCAAAACCGACACGGCTCAAATATCTGTCGATGAAATTATCAGTGCTACTATGTCTACTGAGATTTTAGGCGAAAAGGAAGGTGTTCTCCAAATTCTCGAAAAACCTGCGGAAAAAAGAGCCGATATTCAATTTGCGGGACATATTATTGCTGAGAAGAGCGAAATCACTCCAGATTCCAGTGCTGGAGAATTAATGGAGACAAAACCGATTTCTATTTTGGCTACTTTCTCAAGTATCCCGTTAGAAGCGATAGTGGCGACGGAAACACAGCCAACTGAAGCGGAGGCTATACTCGGGAAAGATAAAATACCATCTATGGCCCAAGCTGATCTTTCAATGATAATGGAACAAAGTCTACAAGTATCCTCGGTAATCTTGGAGGATAGAGAAACTGAATATAAGCCAAAGCAAATACCAAAAGCAAAAACAGCAGAGAAAGCACTAATCGAAACTCATGGCGTTGCCGAAACAACAATGCAAATTGCTAATTTCAGTACTGGTGAAATTGCTCTTGGTGAAGCACCACTGACTGCCATCGCAATTCCAGATCACACAGTGTTTAATCCACTAGTGGAATCACAACTTATTATTCAAGAAGGAGAAGAACAATTTACACCAGCGTCAATGCCGGAAAATAAAACCGTAAATGTCAATATGGAAGAAGGCAAAGTAATCGCAAGTACAGCGCATATAACACCAGCAGATAAAGAATCGCCTTATGTTGTTGAGGAACAACCACGTAAACATGCTGCTTCATTTAATGTCGATGCTATTCATAGTATAGCAGAAACGACTGCGGTAGATATCGAACATTCCGTAGGGGAAGTAACCATCGAAAAGCCAAATATTGAAACAGTATCGTCTACACACGAAGTATATCAAAGTCTCTTAGTGACTGAAGGCATGATTCAAGATCGCGAGAAACCATTCGAAGATAAATTCATGCCAGAAGTACACAAAATAGAATTATCTGTTGAAGAAGGCAAGCGTGTTACCTCTGTTACGGAAATTAAAATGGCTGATAAAGAAGCTCCCTTCGAAACATTACAAGAGGATAGATCTCGTTCGGCAATTTCGGTTATTACTCCTGGTCACGAAGTCGCCGAGAGATCTGAAATAATTCCTAGTTCAAGTACAGGTGAAATGAGTGCAGTTGTAGCACCAACAAAAGTAACTGCACTAATTAGTCAAAAACCTTTCGAAACGGTGCAACTGACTGAACAAGTTCTTGTAGAAAGAGAAGTGGACAAAGTTCAGGAAACGCCAATGACAAAAACGAAAGCGCATGTTGTTTTAGATGAAAATAGATTTGCCGCTATTACAGAATCAATAAATGCTCAAGATGTAGAAGAGGAATTTGCTACGAAGAAACTTCGTCAAGAGGCGGCGAATCTTTTGATGGAAGGAAAAGAAGTAGCCGAACAGATAGAAATTAATTTACGCGAAGGACTCGGAGAATTACCTACGGCATTGAAACCGATTGTATGTGAAGCACATAGAACACAAGCTACTTTGGAAGGTATCGATGTCAGCGAAACAGTTCCTCAAGAGCAAGGTGCAATATTCAGCGACAAATTCAAGTCTGATAAGTGTAGCGCCGAGATGAGCTTTGTTGAAGGGAAAAGTATTACCGTAGATCACATTGTAACACAAGACAAAGAAGAAATGATGAATATACGGAAATATGAAGAGAGTATGGCAAAAGTAACATTAACAAAACCTGGCATGGATATTGCAGAAAAAATACAAATATTTATCGACCAAAATACCGGATTGGTTAAACCTTTTGAAAAGAAACAAGCGGAAGCCCACATAAAGCAAGATGCTTTTCAATCTCTCGTTGTACATGAAGTTCCAAGTGCGGAAAGCGAAGGTACTTTCGATAAGTATCCGAAGATAATATTTAGCACAGCTATGCCAACATTCGAGGAAGGCCATGGGGTATTTATCACGGAGATAACATCTGGCGAAGTCGAAGCGTCATTGAAAGAGAACAGACGCGAAACATCGCAAACAGCTTTCCACACTATTGTTACCGAAAACGATGCGATAGAGACTACAATGGTGGAATCACGAGTTGATGTACCTGAAAAATCTCTTGATTACATTTCAATACCTCAGACTGCCACACCGGCCCAAGATACACTCGAAAGTATTATTGTTAATGAGAATATTGTTGAAGAAAGTGAGAAGACTTTTGATGGTCTTTTTAAACCTGCAACACAAACAGCAAATATTGATATAACAGAGATAAAGCCATTACAGGTTTCAGAAATAATTGTTGAAGACAAAGAAAAAGCATTGGATATTACTGCAAAGCGAACCGAAGTTAAAGCTACGGCAGACATCAATTTATTTGAAACTATTGAAGGTTCTTTAATGGAAAGTATACAAAGTACTCGAGAGCTCTGTGAGGAGAAGCCACTTTCCTCTCAAGCAACCATGATTCAAACCACGATGGAAACAATAGTAAGATCGGAAACAACGCCAGCCGAAAGGGAGGATGTTTTTGAAAGCAAGTTTCAACCCGAGAAACAGAAAACCAAACCACAATTCGAAGGTCTTACTACGGTTGTAATTACTGAGATAGCTTCTAACGAAATTGAAGACATCTTACCTGAAGATGTTACACCAAAACAGCACCAGGCACAGCCAAACTTAACAGCAGGCAGAGAAGCCACAGAAATTCTTCAAATAGTTACAGCGAGTACAACTGAAGATTTTGCAAAACCTACTAAATTATACGAGCAAAGAGGTAAACTAGAACTTGAAGAATTATTATCTGTGTCCGTTTCCGAAATTATTTCCAATGAAGTTGAAGATGTTCTAGCTGATGAAGTTATTTCAAAAGACCGTACAGCTGATATCAATATTTCTGGTAGAGAAGTTGCCGAAATAACTCAAGTAATAGCAATGTCCGAGACCAATGAGTTTGCTACAGAAGGACCTGAAGAACAAAAAGGTAATCAACAAGTCAATGAATTAATTCCGTTGACTATTTCACAAGTAATTTCTACTGAAGCTGAAGAAACATTAGCTAGCGCTGAGCTTCCCATGGGGAAAACGGCACAACCAAATTTGCTTGGTAGAGATATCGCGGAAACAACAGAGGTGATAACAATGGCTAATACTGAAGAACTGATACCTACAAAAGAAATTGAGAAACAAAAAGGTAAACTCAGTCTCGAAGAACTAATGCCTTTAACGGTTTCACAAATAGACTCTCAAGAAACAGAAGATATTTTTGATAGTTCCAAAGTACCGACCGAAAGAACAGCGCAAGCAAGTTTGTATGGCAGAGACGTGGCAGAAACTACAGAAATAACAACTGTATCAAGTCTAGGTAAGTTGGCTGAACTTCAAAAGCCTGAAATACAAAGGGGAATACCGAATCTCGAAGAGTTATTATCTTTAAGTGTTACGCAAACTGTATCCAATGAAGCGGAAGCTGTATTGCCTAGCCCAGAAAAGCCTACAGAAAAAATGGCACAAACTAATTTATCTGGTAGAGATGTAGCTGAAACAAGTCAAATTTTAACGATGATAAGTACAGAAGAACTTTCAAAACAAGTAGCACCCGACGCGCATAAAGGGCAAGTACAAGTGGAAGAATTAACTTCCTTAACCATATCTCAAGTATTATCTCATGAAACCGAAGAAACTTTCGAAAGTTCCGATGCACCTAGTGGACTCACAGCAATGCCAGCTATGATGTCTGGAAGAGAAATAGCTGAGATTTCTCAAATACTTACTGTTACCAATGCCGAAGAACTTTCGAGGCCCGAAAGTCCGACAAAACAAAT
Source organism: Vollenhovia emeryi (assembly GCF_000949405.1). Taxonomy (NCBI): domain Eukaryota; kingdom Metazoa; phylum Arthropoda; class Insecta; order Hymenoptera; family Formicidae; genus Vollenhovia; species Vollenhovia emeryi. The sequence continues at coordinate 1,913 of NW_011967018.1, read as the reverse complement.
AGGTAAACCACGATTCGATGAATTTTCTTCACTTATGGTTTCTCAAATAATATCTACTGAAACAGAAGCACAACTGCCGAGTTTAGAAAAATTAGATGAGAAAACAGCCACACCATGTCTTTCAGGTAGAGAAATAGCTCAGAAAATTGAAATTGTGACCGCTGCAACTGTTGAACAAATACCTGACTTGAAGAAACAAGCCGATCAAAAGGGAAAACCAGACGTTGAAGAAATGAGTTTTATTACAGTATCTGAAGTAATTTCTACGGAAACAGAACAAGAATTACCGACACAGGAGACTCCAAAACCACGAAAAGCATTGCCAAAATTATCTAGTATAGAAGTCGCAGAGATGTTAGAAGTTTTAACAGTAAGTAACGTCGAAGAACTAGCAAAACAAGTTACTGAAGAGCATAGAGGTAAACCAAATTTAGAAGAATTATTGCCATTGTCGATCTTTGAAGTTACTTATAATGAAGCGGAAAAAGGACTACCCACTCCAGATGAACCGACTAAACAAGTCGCCGAAAAAAGTATGTTAGGTATGCGCGTTGCCGAGAAATCGCAAATACTTTCATCATTAACAACGGAAGAAATGATAGAATCTGTTGAACCTGAGACGAAAAGGATAATACCCGAACAAATACCATTTGAAAGTATACAGCAGATCGAATCAATTCCTCATGAAAGCGAACGATTGCTTCTACCCGACAAAAAAGCACCAAGCACAACGGCTGACATTACGTTCCGTGTTTCTGAAGGAGTCGAAATTATTCAAGTAACCGCTACGGAAAAAGAAGCAAAAGAAGTAATAAGAAATTTAGAAGAAGCAAATCAACAAATAGCCGAGCAGAGCATGTTAAGTATGGGCGTTGCTGAACAGTCTCAAGTGATAGCGTCAGCAACAACAGAAGATATCACAGAATCTGTTAAGCCTGAAATAAAGGAAATAATACCGGAACATATACCGTTTGAAAGCATACAGCAGATCGAGTCGATTTTTCATGAAAAAGAAAGTTCACTTGTTCCTGATAAAGAGACATCAACCGCAAAAGCCAACGTTACATTCCGCGTTTCCGAAGGAGTTGAGGTTATTCAAGTAACTACTACGGAGAAGGAAACGAAAGAAATCGTAAAAAGCCTTGAAGAAGCAACTAAACAGACAGCTGAGCAGAGTATGCTAGGTATGCCAGTTGTAGAACAATCTCAAGTGGTTACGTCGTCAACAACAGAAGACATGACAGAATCTGTTAAACCAGAAACAAAAAGAATAATACCTGAACAAATACCGTTTGAGAGTATACAACAAATTGAATCGATTCCTCATGAAAGCGAACGTTTGTTTCTCCCTGATGAAAAGGTACCAAGTACAACGGCCGATGTTTCATTCCGCGTTTCTGAAGGAGTTGAAGTTATTCAAGTAACCACTACGGAGAAGGAAACAAAAGAAATCGTAAAAAGCTTTGAAGAAGCAACTAAACAGACAGCCGAGCAAAGCATGCTAGGAATGCCCGTTGTAGAACAGTCTCAGGTGATTACGTCGTTAACAACGGAAGAAATGACAGAGTCGGTTAAGCCAGAGACAAAGAGAATAATACCGGAACAAATACCGTTTGAAAGTATACAACAGATCGAATCATTTCCTCACGAGAGTGAACATTCGCTTGTCCCTGATAAAAAGACACCAAGTACAACGGCTGATGTTACATTCCGCGTTTCTGAAGGAGTTGAAGTTATCCAAGTAATCGCTACAGAGAAAGAAAGGAAAGAAGACATACAAAATCTGGAAACAGCAATTAAACAGACAGCTGATCAGAGCGTGCTTAGCATGCCCGTTGTAGAACAATCTCAAGTGGTTACGTCATCAACAACAGAAGAGATGATAGAGTCTGTTAAACCCGAGACAAAGAATA
>NW_011967017.1:114476-120351 GCF_000949405.1 Vollenhovia emeryi | reverse complement strand
TTATTTAAAAAACTAGTTGAAAAAAATTTTTTTTTTCAATAAACACATGTACATAGAATGTTCGGCAAATATACACATGTATATTGCATGGATATAAATTGCATCTACAGCGCGTTGCATTTGCACATACCTACGATATCCAATGTATGTCGTTAATATATCACTGCATGTTCATAGGATATGTCATATACACTGATGTATATGCAATGTATATACATTGGATGTCAAAATGCTATCTGGGAGTATACATGGCCTGTTTTAAGATTATGTTTAACATTTTATTTAAGATTATAATCATGTTAATGCAAGCCTCGTATCACTGTCCACCTGAAGTTAAGTAGCAAAGGTATGCTTGGAGCAGTATATGTGACAGTAATCCTTGAGGCACATTGTGACATGATGTTTGTTTATCAATTAATTTTCGCTCTTTTATCATTGTTTTCTCTTTTATCATTGATTATTAAGCTAAGGTTACCAGACGTCTCTTAAAAAAACCGATTATTCGGGATTTGTGATTTATTGTTAGATATGTGTTCAGGCTTTTATAACTCGTAGCTCCCTCTTGTCCGAGATATGGAAAAAAGGCTAGGCTAGACTAGGGCTAGGTTAGGTTAGGTTAGGTTTTTGGGTTTGTTCCATGTTATATTGTTTTATTTTAATGTTTTAATATTATATTTTAATATATTTTATTAAGATTGAGAAAAACTCATAAAAAATTCACTATTTAAAGACATATTAATACGAGTTCGTTATAATATTAATTTTTTTTAACTTAGACTGTTAAAGTTATAGTCTAAGTTAGCATATATACATAACTTAGACTATAACTTTAACAGTCTAAGTTAAAAAAAATTAATATTATAACGAACTTATACACTCTCTTGGTATTTTCTTGCGGGCTTCGAAAAGCAACCGCACTGTACCAATTTCATATAAAGAAGAATTACGAGATGCTCCAAGCTATACAATTCTCTTTAAATTCAGATATCACAAGATTACAGTTGAAACAAATGCTTATTGTAATAAAGTGTTTCTTTAGCAAGTTGAGTAAAAAGAAATTAGAATCTACGACTGCTCAGATATTCATCTGGTTCTAGTACGCTCACAATCGAATATATTTTCGCTGAAGAATCCTTGCGAGATAAAAAATTGATTAATAAAAAAACTACCCGTAATAAAGGCATCGTACGTAACGCACACTTGCCAAAAGCGAGCGTTTAAACCATTGTTCAGATGATATGACGGGAAACATTTAAAATGGGACTGTAAATCTGTGCGAGATCTGGAATGCTTAATATTTTATTAATGATTTCTTAAAAAATGCAAACAACTTAACAATATAATAAAAAAAACACAGCAAAAAGAGAGCCAAACAAATCAATGATTGACCTGGTGCAGGCAAATGTTATATGAAGTTCACTCCCAGTTATTTAAACGCTGTTATCTGTTACGTGAAGCCAATTATAGATTTCACACAATATTTCGTTCTCTCAATTTCACTGTCGATTTGTTTAAATGGAAATTTCTTTCTCCTCTTCTCGACACGACGCGGCCTAAGAGAGCTGTATTCGTTTATGTTATATTAATCGTAAGCTGTTAAACTCTATTAAAAATCCTATTGGATTATATTGTGTTGTAGTAGATAAATCCCGAGAAATATTAAGGACTCGCTGAAGGTTTAACGACGAATCCGTCGAAGAGCGAAGCTACGTTGTGTTTAATGCTGTAGTAGAAGGGTCGGTCCGCCTTGAAGATTGGCGGCTCGAATTGAGGAGCTGGCATTCCAGGCAAGAACATTACACCTATAAAAAATCATAGGACCAAATCATACGGACGTGTCGATCCATAGATGTCTCCTTTTGATCGAAGCAATTTTGTTAGAGCACGCTCGATACCAAATTCTTCCATATCTTGGAACCTTTAAGCAACAGAAAGTTGAAAGATTGCAACGAATAATTTATGCTACTTCGTCACGTTGCATGTTGGAAATATCGCGAGAGAAAAATTTTGTCGATCTAAAAGCTGTACAGCGTACTGGAAAATTAGAAATAGTTACGTAATAATACTTTTGTTTCTTTTAAATTAACTGTCTGTTGTTCAATTGCAGCGTGTATGTGTATGCGTGTTGTGTGTGATGCGTATACGTACATCAAATCATGTCATTTTTATAAAATGATAGCAAGTTGTTACGCTTTTTATGGTGATTTAATTTTATTTGTGGCGTTTATTAAAATTGTACGACTTAATTTTCTTTGGGATGTAAAAAGCTGGAAAAAAAAGAAATGTATACACTTTCAATCGAAATGAAGACCAGGTTTTCCTTAAATAAATATTAGGTTTAATTTTTTTTTAATAGAATGAATATTTCACAGATGTTTATACACTTATTTTGGTGAATCGTAAATAAATACGCTTCTAAAAATTATAATTGAAATTTTTGTTATATTTCGTGTATAAGTACATATAATTGCAACGTATATATATATTATTTTTAAGTATATATGTACAGTATCGGCCAAAATTATATCACCTTTCCGTTTTCTGAGCGTAACTGCCATGTCGTCGAAGTGCTTAAAATTTTCCAGTAGACATCTAACAACAGGTACATCTTGTACATGAAGAGTAATGAAAGACAAAATATTTTAAAACCAGTTGTACCTAAATAATCGAAAGGTGATATAATTTTGGCCGGTGCTGTATACCATTTTAAAGTAATCCGACAATTAACCGGTATATGTGATACGTCCTTTGGATTGGGTAGAATCGAGCTGCGATTGAGAAGTTACGAAGCCGCTTATACAGAACAACGAGCCGCTGTTAACAACCGGTTGCTAAAACGATTCGTAGCCAAGTTGACAAGCAGTACAGTATTGTCTTTTCGCTCCACTATATCAGTCTATGAATAAACGAATTTCTTTCCGACGAGCCGAGTTTGTCCATTCCCAAGTGCGCGAACGCGGATGAGAATGTTGTGAACGAGTGTGTGTGTGTGTGTGTGTGATACACGAGCATCTTTCTCGGGCATAATAATACCATGTATGTATATGCTAAATGTCAAAGATTAAAAAAATAGAAATTATACCTAATAATTATTTTACCAAATATCTGCAAACAGATGAAATTTAGTCGCTCGCGATAATTATTTTTTAGGATATACATTTTTTGGAACGTTGCTATAATTTTAATAAATTGCTGTTTTACATGCATAGAAAATGTGCATGTCGGAGAAAAAATTTAGAATAAATATCTCATCCATAAAATGTAGATATATTGTCTCGAAATAAATGGGCCAGCGTTGATGTTCAGTCAGTATATAAAATCCTGTATATTTAATTATAAAAAATATATCAATTTATTGCGTGCACACGAGAATGCACGTAAAAGAATAACTCAGTAAGCCAATTTTATTCTAATTTTATTCGTGTCATTTAAAACACCAGAATAAATTAGATGTAATAATAGAGAAAAATCGGATGATTTGGAAAATAGACAATAGCTTGGACCTAAACAGTACTAGAGCTATTAATTCAATTTTATAAAAAGAAAAATAGATATCGGACGTGAATCGTACAACTTTGGGTGTGCCAGTATTTGCATCATCAAAATTATCACACGTTCGATTGTACGACGTTCGGTATTACAAGAAAAAAGTTTTTGTATTTTGTAACAGATTGCGGAAAAGACAGATCGTTTCTGTTATAAAAAACACCTCTGTCGACAATGACAACGATTTCCTTCAATGCAAACATCGTATACAATAGGCATATATGCGAGTGTGACAAATAGACTTGCGTTTAACGATCAACGTATACATTCTAGACCTAAAACATAAGACCAAGACGTAGCTTCAGACACATCTACTACAGTTTTGCTCAATTTTCAAGCATACCTAGACTTTCGGTTCGATCACATGGCCTTGGAATAAAGCTACATTTGGCGAGCTGTATTTAATGTAATAGCAGAACGGCTGGTTTACGTCAAATATCAATTCCGGTAGTGGTGGTATTATCAAAGAATCAAGCACGGCTTGGACAGCTGCAAACATAATGCAAATCAACCATATACGATCGTCTGAGAAACTTCTATCGAGTCTCCTGCGTTTGTGCGGAACACGAATGTACGCTTTGCTCACGTCGTTCCCCGTCCACTAATTATATTTTATTACGTTTACTGCAACGGTGGAATAGATGTTAGGAAATTGGGATATTCAGTAAAGAAATTAGGACTCTTACTATATGCACTGCTAATACATATAATATTTTATACGTTATTATAAAATAATCATAATTCTAACAGTTTCGAGTAAAAAAATTAACCAATTTTTAATGTCAGATTAATTTCGTATAACAAATTTGCCATACGACATCATGAAAAATTGACGTGACAATCTTTTTCACATTCGACAGCTCAAAATATTCCCGGCACATTCACGAAACCATTGAATAAGGATTTATTCAATGGCTGATATTGGATATGATAAAAAAATGGTCGATTTACGTCGAACACTGGTAATGATAAACCGACCGCAACACTTTCTGCAACTATCACAACTGTGAACAGAATATAAAAAAACCGATTTTTATGTACGCTTGATCGTTCAAGACTTTTTTTATATCCATATAATCTACCTCCATTGCTTCGAACTTAATATACATACACCTTTTCTATCGATAATTTTAGAGAAAAATTCTTATAACTATTTAGAGATTACATAATCTACAGATTCTAAGTAAGTAATTTAAAAAGCAAATACACATGCATGTTATTTGCCGTTAAATGATGTATGTTAACCGCCGATCTATGTGTCATTTGAGAATAAGATAAGATAAAAATATCGAAAAATAAACAGAGATTTTTAAATCATATTGTTACATTTAAGAGATTGATCAGATTCTACGAATGTCCAGCTAGAACAACAGTCTTAATAAAAATATTAGATATAGCTTATTAAAGTCAACATCAGAAACATTTTTTATTTAAATTTACCAAATGTATTTTAATTCGAATATTATATATTTTTAGATGAGACATTCTTTGCCTAATATTCATTACACTTTTGACACATTTGCGTAATTCTTCAATAAAGATACGAAAGGCACAAAAGATGTCTCGTTCGATTCTGAATGTAATAATGGAACGACTGGTTTATTGTCAACTGCAGAAATGTACTCAGTATCGTAAACTTAAATTTCAACTTCATATCCAAATTTCTTATCAATTATTTGAACATAATTATTGTAATTATTTAATTATAAAAATATATAAACACGTATATTACTGCGAAATAATGCTTCCAATTAATCAAATAAGAAAATATTACCAATCACACCAATAATTAAGCTTTACGAATATGTAAATATTGAAATATTTTCAAGATTTTAGAATCACGTTGTCAGAATTAAATCGAACAAGAATTAAGAGAATAAGAATTAAAGACATTCAACTAGCATAACGTCGGCAATTAAATTTTTAGGTTGACATATATTTTTCGTAAAATATATCTAGTGTATTTCTGGCATGTCGATACGGCCTTCGAATAAAGATACAAACGATGGTCCCTCGCTATGGCGAATATAATAATAAAATGGCCGATTTACATCGAATTCTAATGGTTGCGTAATTATTACGCTGGTAACTTGAAATACCGCAGCTGTGAACAGAAGATTTAAAAAATTCTTATAAATTCTCTTGATTCAAAACTTCTCACGCACGCCACGAACGTATGCTCTGCCAAAGTTAGTATTTCCACTTTTATTCAAATGGTTATACTGCCAAATGAATTTCGTAACCATATATTACATAGATGGTTACCAGGGTTGGGAAGTAACTCGTTACTTGTAACGAAGTTACAGTTACAGTTACTTCTTTTTGGTAA
>NW_011967017.1:107553-114388 GCF_000949405.1 Vollenhovia emeryi | reverse complement strand
TTTAATAGTTACATTAATAGTTACTTTATATATTTTTTCAACCTCCACAGATCGCATTAGGCCTTGCATTTGCGCATAAACGCCTTTATTGCCGCTTTACAATTCAGATGCAGATTCGATATTTTTATTTCTATTGCAAGGGAGTAACTGCAAAGTAACGATTCGTTACTTTTCGAGTAACTGTAACTGTAACGCGTTACTTTTCAGAATTGGTAACTTGTAACTGTAACTAGTTACATTGTTAGCGAAGAAACTGTAACTGTAACTAGTTACTTTTATAAAGTAACTTTCCCAACCCTAATGGTTACTCGGTAGTATACCTATGCAATTATGTATGGTATTATCATAAATGAATAATGCCCCTAGTAAAATCGACAGAAGTCACAGATGCAGATGCACATATTCCGATTCGGTGATTTTCATGGAGTGAACTCGATTATATTTTTGGTACATTCACACGACCCTCGAACAAAGATACGAACGATGCTTTCTCGTTATGACGAATATAATAATAAAATGGCCGATTTACATCGAATTCTAATGGTTGCGTAATTGCCATGCTGGTAAGTTGAGATACCCCAGCTGTGAACAGAAGATTTAAAAAATTCTTTGTAGGCGAGAATATATTCACGGGCGTACATTCGGACGAGCGTACAGAGACGAGCGGCATAAGCGTTAGCCTGTATATGTTTTCGAGTAGGACGGCCGACGGTCGAGACGATAAATAGAGTATCGTCTCGGGCGTTGAAATAACGAATCTAGGCAGGTGGCCGATTGGTTGGCGTCGATATCTCCGACATAAATATAAGCACGGATTCGGAGAGCAAGCGAGGATTCTTCCTGGAGACCCGAGCTAAGAGAGATCTTCGCAGAACGAGTGAGAGAAGCGAGCCACCAGAGAGAGAACATAGAACCGGGCCAATTGAGGGGAGACACAACACCCGCCTGATTACTCTCTTTTGTATGAGATAGAGAATATATCGTATTTAAAAGAACCGAGTCTCCAATCTCCTATCTATCTCCAAATATCCGGGATCATACGGAAAGGAGGACTTTCGCCCTCCAAACATCATAGTCTTTCTACATCTTATAAATTTTCTTGATTCAAAACTTTTCACGCACGTCACGAACGTATGCTCTGCCGAAGTTAGCATTTCAACTTTTTATCCGAACGATTATACTACCGAATAATTTTCGTAACGGTATATGAATTCACATTTTAAAGAATTACAACAAGTATAAGCTATCTACATCTTGCCTAAGACTCGCATTGGCCATTCTTGTGTGTTGTCTCGTAACAATCTTTCTACATAAAAGATGGTTCAAAATATGCATGTGTTTAAATGAATAGTGGTAAAGTGGTAAAATAGACATAGAACTAGAAATTGAAACAGAAATATAAACAGGTATAAGTGTTCTAATTTGGCAATTATTTGTGGAATAAAATTGATCACATTTCTGGTACGTTTACACGACCGTCGAATAAAGATACGAACGACGTTTTCTCGTTATGGCGAATACAGTAATAAAACGGACGATTTATGTTGAACGAATCCTCAACTGCTGATAGCTTTGTGTATAACACTGCGAACAGAATATTGAAAAAATCTTTATAAATTCTCTTGTTCATTTGAAACATGTAATGCACGTTACAAATGTATGCTCTGCCAAAGTTAGTATTTCAACTTTTATTCAAATGGTTATACTGCCAAATGATTTTCGTAACCATATATTATATTACATAGAAAGTTACTCGGAACATATATACCTATGCCAATATGTATGGTATTGTTATAAATGAATAATGTCCCTAGTAAAATCGACAGAAGTCACAGAAGCAGATGCAGATATTCCGATTCGGTGATTTTCACGGAGTGATCTCGATTACATTTCTGGTACATTCACACGACCCTCGAACAAAGATACGAACGATGCTTTCTCGTTATGACGAATATAATAATAAAATGGCCGATTTACATCGAATTCTAATGGTTGCGTAATTGCTATGCTGGTGAGTTGAAATACCGCAGCTGTGAACAGAAGATAAAAAAAATTCTTATAAATTCTCTTGATTCGAAACTTCTCACGCACGCCACGAACGTATGCTCTGCCGAAGTTAGTATTTCAACTTTTTATTCGAACGATTATACTGCCGAATAATTTTCGTAACGGTATATGAATTCACATTTTAACGAATTACAAGTATAAGCTATCTATATCTTGCCTTAGACTTGCACTGGCCATTCTTGTGTGTTGTCTCGTAACCATCTTGCTACATAAAAGATGGTTCAAAATATGCATGTGTTTAAATGAATAGTGGTAAAGTGGCAAAATAGACATAGAACTAGAAATTGAAATATAAGCAGGTATAAGTGTTCTAATTTGGCAATTATTTGTGGAATAAAATTGATCACATTTCTGGTACGTTTACACAACCGTCGAATACAGATACGAACGGCGTTTCCTCGTTATGGCGAATACAGTAATAAAACGGACGATTTATGTTGAACGAATCCTGAATTGATAAGCGCTTTGTGGATAACGCTGCGAACAGAATATTGAAAAAATCTTTATAAATTCTCTTGTTCATTTAAAACATGTAATGCACGTTACAAATGTATGCTCTGCCAAAGTTAGTATTTCAACTTTTATTCAAATGGTTATACTGCCAAATGATTTTCGTAACCATATATTACATAGAAGGTTACTCGGAACATATATACCTATGCAATTACGTATGGTATTATCATAAATGAATAATACCCCTAGTAAAATCGACAGAAGTCACAGAAGCAGATGCAGATATTCCGATTCGGTGATTTTTATGGAGTGATCTCGATTACATTTCTGGTACATTCACACGACCCTCGAACAAAGATACGAACGATGCTTTCTCGTTATGACGAATATAATAATAAAATGGCCGATTTACATCGAATTCTAATGGTTGCGTAATTGCTATGCTGGTGAGTCGAAGTACCGCAACTGTGAACAGAAGATAAAAAAAAATTCTTATAAATTCTCTTGATTCAAAACTTCTCACGCACGCCACGAACGTATGCTCTGCCAAAGTTAGTATTTCAACTTTTTATTCGAACGATTATACTGCCGAATAATTTTCGTAACGGTATATGAATTCACATTTTAACGAATTACAAGTATAAGCTATCTACATCTTGCCTTAGACTCGCACTGGCCATTCTTGTGCGTTGTCTCGTAACCATCTTGCTACATAAAAGATGGTAAAATATGCATGTGTTTAAATGAATCGTGGTAAAGTGGCAAAATAGACATAGAACTAGAAATTGAAACAGAAATATAAGCAGGTATAAGAGTTCTAATTCGGCAATTATTTGTGGAATAAAATTGATCACATTTCTGGTACGTTTACACAACCGTCGAATACAGTTACGAACGGCGTTTCCTCGTTATGGCGAATACAGTAATAAAACGGACGATTTATGTTGAACGAATCCTGAATTGATAAGCGCTTTGTGGATAACGCTGCGAATAGAATATTGAAAAAATCTTTATAAATCCTCTTGTTCATTTGAAACATGTAATGCACGTTACAAATGTATGCTCTGCCAAAGTTAGTATTTCAACTTTTATTCAAATGGTTATACTGCCAAATGATTTTCGTAACCATATATTACATAGATGGTTACTCGGTAGTATACCTATGCAATTATGTATGGTATTATCATAAATGAATAATGCCCCTAGTAAAATCGACAGAAGTCACAGAAGCAGATGCAGATATTCCGATTCGGTGATTTTCATGGAGTGAACTCGATTACATTTCTGGTACATTCACACGACCCTCGAACAAAGATACGAACGATGCTTTCTCGTTATGACGAATATAATAATAAAATGGTCGGTTTATGTCGAATACTATGGGTTCTTGGATTATCAGACTTTCAACCGTAATTTCCACAACTGCGAACAGAATACAAAAGGTTATTCGTTATGCATTCATTATATTTGAGACTTTTTCACTTCGTGTCACAAATGTATGTTGTATTAAATCTGCCGCTTCGAACGAAATATCTTGATTTCTTATTAACAATTCCGTCAAATAGTCTTCTTCATTTGCCTACTGTACAATTATACAAAGAATATACTGCAATGCAAACACATAAACATGCACGTGTTCGCTGCATACGTGTTATATAAAATAAACAAAGAAAAAGTATTATATGTATTACAATTACGTAAATCTTGTAATCTTTGTAATTTCCTCTATAACTTTCGCAGTTCGTATAACCTCTACAAAACTTGAGATCACGTTACTATAGTTCCAAGTGCCAAAAATACAAGAACTGTAATGAAAATGAATAACTTATCGATTTGCTCGTTAATTTGCTCGTGATTTTGATGATGTAAGTGAAGATGTCTTTCATTAAATTCACGTTTCTGGTGTTAGCACGTGATCCTCGAATAAAGATAAGAATGATGTCTTCCCATTGTAACGAATATGATATAATAGGTCGGTCTACGTCAAGCACTAATTGTAAGAGTTTCGTGAGATCTAGCCAACAGCTTGTCTTAACGACTTCCACAACTGCGTGAACAGAATATAGAAAACTACTTTTCATGCGTGTTTGATTGTTTCAGAACTTTTTCACTTATGAACGTTATATAATAATAGAACGATCAGCTTATATTATATTATCAACCGCATCAAAAACATACGCATTGTTGCAAACTCAAATTTCAATTTAATATTCAGATTTATCAATTACTTGAACGTGATTATTGTAATTATTTACTTATATAAAAGAGTATATACGTGAACGCATTACACGGGAAATATAATGCTTCTTATCATATAATCAAATAATCAATTATTACAGATTATACTAATAATTAATAATTAAGCTTTACGAATATATAAATATTTTTGAGATTTTAGAATCACATTGTTACAATTGGATCGAACAAGAATTAAAACCCGAACAAATGCATTATAAAATATTGACAATAAAATTTTTTAATTGACAATATTTTTCGTGAAATACGTTTATTAGATTTTTCTGGCATATTGATACCACCTTCAACCGAAGATACAAATGGCATTCCACCGTTATGATAAATCGATGAAAGTAACAGAAGCAGATGCAAATATTCTGAATCGACAATCATTTCCGGTATAGAATTTATTGCACTTCTGGTACATTCACGTAACCTTTGAACATGGATACGAACGACGTTCCCCCATTATGGCGAATGTAATAATAAAATGGCCGATCTACGTCGATCACTTCCGTAAAATCTATCAGAATGCTTTTAATCACCATGCCTGCCACTGCTGTAAACAGAATATAAGATATCGCTCATTATGTATTTACTTTAGCATTCACTTGTTCATTTAAAACATGTAATGCACGTTACAAATGTATGCTCTGCCAAAGTTAGTGTTTCAACTTTTATTCAAATGGTTATATCCGCCAAGTGATTTTCGTAACCATATATTACATAGATGGTTACTCGGTAGTATACCTATGCAAATATGTATGGTATTATCATAAATGAATAATCTATAATAATAGAAAAATCTTTATACACGTTACCAACACCTGTATTTTGCCAACGGCTGTTTCGAACTCACACCTGACTGTTTGTTAATTATTCTACCAAACGATTCCTACGGCTATCTAGAGGGGGGGGGGGTGCTAGACTATACAGGCATATTAATTGTCAATCAATGACGTATTTCATTTGGAAAGTAGGAATGAGATATTATACAAATGTCAATGGTTTGACATTTTTAAACGACTTGTAACGAGATCGAAATAGACAAGTAGAGATGAGCAAGAATGTTCAAGCTGAAACAATAATCGTAACTTTGCCAGCTAGAATATCTTTATAGTTTGTGTTTGTTGATCGATATTAAACGCAGTAAGTTTTTAGATTGAAAATTTTTCGCGTAATATATCTCTTCGTTTATGCGATCACACAACCCTTGAACAAAAATACGAGATACCTTTTGTTATACCAAATGATAAATATTATAATAAATTCGATATAATAAGTATAATAATAAAACGGTTAATTTATGATTCTAGATTCCCTAATTGCTAAGCTAGCAGTTTCATTTGCCAGAACGGTGAACAGAATATTCAGAAAAATCCTTGTAAATTCTCTTGTTTGCTTTCAAAACTCTTCACGCACGTCACGAACGTACGCCCTGTCGAAGTTAATATTTCAACTTTTTGTTTGGAGAATTACAGCGCCAAAAAATTCTCGTAGTCAGAAGCGGATGTAAACATTCTGATTTGGCAACTTTTGTCCGGAGTGAAATTTATCACATTTCTGGTGCATTCACAAAACCTTCGAACAAAGATGTAAACGATGTTCCCTCGTTATGGCGAACGTAATAATAAAACGGTCGATCTACTCCGAACAAGTGGTTATTTATCCGAGCGATTTTAGCCATCGAGAGTGCTGTAAACAGAATACAAGAACTCTTTATGTATCTTCTTTAGTATTCAAATCCTCGTGTAAGTTTGCCAACACTTTGAACTTATGATTTGTTGTTAATTATTTTTCCAAATAATTTCTTCGGCCATCTCGATAGAAGTTATTTAGAAAGTATAGGCATATTAATTACCAATGAACGGCGCATTTTATTTGGAAAATAGAAATAAGATCTACAAATGTCAAACGGCTTGACATTTCCAAACCAGTTGTTATATGTAATAAGATTCGAGTAGAGAAGGATAAGGGTGTTCAGTTAAAACAACAGTCGTAATAAGCTTGCTGCAATATCTTATGGTTTGCGTGTGTTTATGGCTGTTAATAAATATTAAACGCATTGAATTTTTTGATT
>NW_011967017.1:97542-106646 GCF_000949405.1 Vollenhovia emeryi | reverse complement strand
AAACATTTTTTTACATAATATATCTTTGGCACGTTCATGCGCGCACATAACCCTTGAACAAAGGTACAAGCAATCTTTCGTTATAATAAAGAATAAATGTTATAACTCGTTATAATAAATAAAACGTTCAAGTTATGTCAAATTCTAACGATTCCCTAATTACTAAACTAACAACTTTATTTACCGGAACTGTAAACAGAATATTTAGGAAAACAAAAATGATAAATTCTCTTGTTTATTCAAAACTTTTCACGCACGTCACGAACGTATGTTCTGTTACACAGTTAACATTTCAACTTTTCATTTGAATTACATTGCCAAATAATTCTCGTAGCCGGAAGCAGATGCAAATATTCTGATTGGGCAACTGTTTTCCAGAGTAAAATTTATCATATTTCTGGTACATTCACAAAACCTTCGAACAAACATACGGATAATGTTTCCTCGTTATGGCGAATGTAATAATGAAACGGTCGGTTTACTTTGAATACGAGGTAATTTCCCTGAATGGTTTTAAGCTCCACGAGGTATGCTGTAAACAGAATATAAGAAATCACTCGTTTGGTATCTACTTTAGCATTCAAATCTTCAAGCACGTTACTAATATATGTATAGTTACCAATATTTGCCAACGCTTCGAACTTATGATGTATGTTAATTATTCTTGCAAATAATCTCTTCGGCTATCTCGATAGAGGTTACTTAGAAAATCTGGCACATTAATTGCCAATGAACGACGCATTTTATTTGGAAAATAGAAATAAGATATGCAAATGTCAACGGTTTGACATTTTCAAACAAGTTGCTATACGTAATGAGAACCAAGTAGAGAAGAATGAGGGTATTCAGTTAAAACAACAGTCGTAACAAGCTTGCTGCAATATCTTGCGGTTTGCGTGTGTCTATGGTTGTTAATAAACACAAAACGTGTTGAATTTTTAGATTAAATATTTTTTACATGGTATATCTTTTTGGCACGTTCATGCGACCACATAACCCTTGAAGATAGACACAAGCAAACTTTTGTTATAATGAATAATGAATGTTATAATGAATTCTTTATAATAAATATAAGAACACAACGGCTGGTTTATGTCAAATTCCAAAGATTCTTTAATTTTGGGGTAGATATGATATCGCCAGCAATTCAAAACAATGATGAGTATTTTACAAAAGCGACCTACACTGGCCAATGCCTTTATTTAAAATAAAAACGACGTTTCGGTCCTGGAATTGGACCCTTTTCAAGTGATCAGTTACTTAATTATCCCTGATCTCGTATCGTTCGTTTGGCCAATATCTCTATGTTAGTAGAATATTGATCAAAGGAATAAGAGGGAGAAATTTTGCTTGCACTCTTTAGTTGGAGAGTGCAAAGTCAATTGAAGTTGCATTGTTAACTGTTGAAACACAAGTAAAAATGTCCCGAGATGTGTGTTGGACGAGGTAACAGATTGAACGAGATCAGGGATAATTAAGTAACAGATCACTTGAAAAGGGTCCAAATCCAGGACCGAAACGTCGTTTTTATTTTAAATAAAGGCATTGGCCAGTGTAGGTCGCTTTTGTAAAATACTCATCATTGATTCTTTAATTGTTAAGTTAGCAATTTTATTTACCAAATTCGTGAACAAAATATTTAGACAAATAAAAATTATAAATTGTCTTTATTCAAAATTTTTCACCCACGTCACGAACGTATGTTTCGTTAAAGTTACCATTTATCTTTTTATTTGAATGATTACATTGCCAAATAATTCTCGTAGCCAGAAGCAGACGCAATTATTTCGATTGGGCATCTTGTTTCCAGAGTAAAATTTATTACATTTCTGGTACATTCACGAAACCTTCGAACAATGATACAGATGACGTTCCCTCGTTATGACGAATGTAATAATGAAACGGTCGATCTACTTTGAACGGAATGTAGGTCTCAATCCGTGCGCTCTTAAGCACCGTGAGGACTGCTGTAAACAGAATATAAGAAATCACTCGTAATGTATCTACTTTAGCATTCAAATCTTCAAGCACGTTACTAAAATACAGTTGCCAACGTTTACCAACGCTTCAAACGTATGATTTCTTGTAAATTATTTTTCGAAATAATTTCTTCGGCCATCTCGATAGAAGTTGCTCAGAAAGTACGGGCACGTTAATTGCCAACGAACGACGCATTTTATTTGGAAGACAGAAATAAGATATACAAATGTCAACGGTTTGACATTTTCAAACAAGTTGCTATATGTAAGGAGATCCAAGTAGAGAAGAATAAGGGTATTCAGTTAAAACAACAGTCGTAACAAGCTTGCTGCAATATCTTGTGGTTTGCGTGTGTTTATGGTTGTTAATAAATATTAAACGCATTGAATTTTTTGATTATATATTTTTTATAATACGTGATATATCTTTGGTACGTTTATGCGATCACATAATTCTTGAAGATAGAGACAAGCAATCTTTTGTTATAATGAATAATGTTATAATCATGGTTATAATGTAAAATAAGGTTATAATGAATTCGTTATAATAAATATAATAATAAAATGGTCGATTTATATTAATTGAATTATAATTCAAATGAAAAGTTGAAATATTAACTGTGACGGAACATACGTTCGTGACATGCGTGAGAAGTTTTGAATAAACAAGAGAATTTATAAAGACTTTTTTTTAATATTCTATTCACAGTTCTGATAAATAAAGTTACTAGCTTAATAATTAGGGAATCGTTAGAATGTAAATCGACCATTCTATTATTATATTTATTATAACGAATTCATTATAACATTCATTATTCATTATAACAAAATATTACCCATATCTTTGCTCAACGCTTATGTGATCGCATAAACGTGCCGAGAGAGGATATCATGTAAAAAAATATTTAATCTAAACGTTCAATGCGTTTAATATTTATTAACAACTATAAACACACCCAAACCACAAGATATTGCAGCAGGCTTGTTACGGCTGTTGTTTTAACTGAATACCCTTATTCTTTTTTACTTGGATCTCATTACATGTAGCAACTAGTGTGAAAATATCAAACCGTTGACATTTGTACATCTTATTTCTGTTTTCCAAATAAAATGCGTCGTTCGTTGGCAATTAATGTGCCTGTACGTTCTAAGTAATTTCTATCGAGGTAGCCGAAGAAATTGCTTGGAAGAATCTTCTCCTTCTTCCTCTAAAATTAGGCTTGAAGCCTGTTTTTCCGATTAATTCGTCTCTTGTGATCCGGATGTCCAGCTGTCCATCCGTCTCTTATTAGGGGGTCTTCCCGGGGGTCTTCTGGATGTTGGTTTCCAATCTTTTGCTGTTCTTGCTATTCTCTCTTCCCTCCATTGTAGATACGTAATCGTTCCATTCACGTCTTCTTTGTCTTACCCACCTGACGATGTCTGGGACATCGCAGGTTAGGAAGAATAATTAACAAAAGATAATAAGTTGGAAGTGTTGGCAAACTACATGTGCGTAACGCGTATGAAGATTTGAATACTAAAGTAGATGATTTCTTATATTCTGTTTACAGTATTCCGCAAAATGCCTAAAAGCATTGACATAGATAACCGCAGACTGTTCAAAGTAGATCGACCTTTTAATTATTACATTCGCCATAACGAGGAAACATCATCCGTATCTTTGTTCGAAGGTTTTGTAAATGTACCAGACATATGATAAATTTTACTCTGGAAACAAGATGCCCAATCGAAATATTTGCATCTGCTTCCGGTGCTTGCCAAATAATTCTCGTAGCCGGAAGCAGATGCAAATATTTCGATTGGGTATCTTGTTTCCAGAGTAAAATTTATCATATGTCTGGTACATTTACAAAACCTTCGAACAAAGATATGGATGATGTTTCCTCGTTATGGCGAATGTAATAATTAAAAGGTCGATCTACTTTGAACAGTCTGCGGTTATCTATGTCAACGCTTATAAGCATGTTGCGGGATACTGTAAACAGAATATAAGAAATCATGTACTTTAGTATTCAAATCTTAATACGCGTTACGAACATGTAGTTTGCCAACACTTCCAACTTATGATCTTTTGTTAATTATTCTTCCTAACCTGCGATGTTCCAGACATCGTCAGGTGGGTAAGACAGAGAAGACGTGAATGGAACGATTACGTATCAACAATGGAGGGAAGAGAGAATAGCAAGAACAGCAAAAGATTGGAAACCAACATCCGGAAGATCCCCTAATAAGAGACGGATGGACAGCTGGACATCCGGATTACAATTAGAGACGAATTAATCGGAAAAACAGGCTTCAAGCCTTATTTCAGAGGAAGAAGGAGAAGATTCTTCCAAGTAATTTCTTCGGCTACCTCGATAGAAATTACTTAGAACGTACAGGCACATTAATTGCTAACGAACGACGCATTTTATTTGGAAAACAGAAATAACATGTATAAATGTCAACAGTTTGATATTTTCACACTAGTTGCTACATGTAATGAGATCCAAGTAAAGAAGAATAAGGGTATTCAGTTAAAACAACAGCCGTAACAAGCCTGCTGCAATATCTTGTGGTTTGCGTGTGTTTATGGTTGTTAATAAATATTAAATGCATTGAACTTTTAGATTAAATATTTTTTTACACGATATATCCTCTCTCGGCACGTTTATGCGATCACATAAGCCTTGAGCAAAGATATGGGTAATATTTTGTTATAATAAAAATTAATGTTATAATTCGTTATAATAAATATAATAATAAAACGTTCAAATTATGTCAAATTCTAACGATTCCCTAATTATTAAGCTAGCAACTTTATTTACTAGAAATGTAAATAAAATATTTAGAAAAATAAAAATTATAAGTTCTGTTGTTTATTCAAAACTTTTCACACACGTCACGAACGTATGTCCTGTCAAAGTTAACATTTCAACTTTTTATTTGAATTACATTGCCAAATAATTCTCGTAGCCGGAAGTAGATGCAAATGTTCTGATTCGGCAACTTTTCTCCAGAGTAAAATTTATCATATGTCTGGTACATTCACAAAACCTTCGAACAAAGATACGGATAATGTTTCCTCGTTATGGCGAATGTAATAATTAAAAGGTCGATCTACTTTGAACAGTCTGCAGTTATTTATGTCAATGCTTTTAGGTATTTTGCGGGATACTGTAAACAGAATATAAGAAATTATCTACTTTAGTATTCAAATCTTCATATCGCGTTACGAACATGTAGTTTGCCAACACTTCCAACTTATGATCTTTTGTTAATTATTCTTCCTAACCTGCGATATTCCAGACATCGTCAGGTGGGTAAGACAGAGAAGACGTGAATGGAACGATTACGTATCTACAAAGGAGGGAAGAGAGAATAGCAAGAACAGCAAAAGATTGGAAACCAACATCCAGAAGACCCCCGGGAAGATCCCCTAATAAGAGACGGATGGACAGCTGGACATCCGGATTACAAGAGACGAATTAATCGGAAAAACAGGCTTCAAGCCTAATTTCAGAGGAAGAAGGAGAAGATTCTTCCAAGTAATTTCTTCGGCTACCTCGATAGAAATTACTTAGAACGTGCAGGCACATTAATTGCCAACGAACGACGCATTTTATTTGGAAAACAGAAATAAGATGTACAAATGTCAACGGTTTGATATTTTCACACTAGTTGCTACATGTAATGAGATCCAAGTAAAAAAGAATAAGGGTATTCAGTTAAAACAACAGCCGTAACAAGCCTGCTGCAATATCTTGTGGTTTGCGTGTGTTTATGGCTGTTAATAAATATTAAACGCATTGAATTTTTAGATTATATATTTTCTACATGATATATCTTTGGCACGTTTATGCGATCACATAAGCCTTGAGCAAAGATATGGGTAATATTTTGTTATAATAAAAATTATTGTTATAATTCGTTATAATAAATATAATAATAAAACGTTCAAATTATGTCAAATTCTAACGATTCCCTAATTATTAAGCTAGCAACTTTATTTACTAGAAATGTAAATAGAATATTTAGAAAAATAAAAATTATAAGTTCTGCTGTTTATTCAAAACTTTTCACACACGTCACGAACGTATGTCCTGTCAAAGTTAACATTTCAACTTTTTATTTGAATTACATTGCCAAATAATTCTCGTAGCCGGAAGCAGATGCAAATGTTCTGATTCGGCAACTTTTCTCCAGAGTAAAATTTATTATATTTCTGGTACATTCACAGAACCTTCGAACAAAGATACAGATACTGTTCCCTCATTATGGCGAATGTAATAATAAAACGGTCGGTTTACTATGAACAGGTTTTCTTTCCGACCGCTTCTAAACACCATGAGGACCGCTGTAAACAGAATATAAGAAATCACTCGTTTGGTATCTACTTTAGCATTCAAATCTTCATGCACGTTACGAACATATAGCCAACACTTCGAACTTATGATTTTTTTTGTTAATTATTCTTCCAAATAATTTCTTCGGCTCTTGATAGAAGTCACTTAGAAACGACGCATTTTATTTGGAAAATAGAAATAAGATATACGAATGTCAACGGTTTGACATTTTCAAACAAGTTGCTATATGTAATGAGATCCAAGTAATAAGGGTATTCAGTTAAAACAACAGCCATAACAAGCTTGCTGCAATATTTAGCAGTTTGGGTGTGTTTATAATAAATACTAGGTGCATTAAACTTTTAGATTAAATATTTTTTACATGATATATCTTTGGCACGTTATGCAATATGCAATATGCAAATGGCATTATGCAATAACCTTTGGAGATAGACACAAGCAATCTTTTGTTATAATGAATAATGAATGTTATAATGAATTCGATATAATAAATATAACAGTAGAATGGTCGATTTATGTCAAATTCTAACGATTCCCTAATTATTAAGCTAGTGATTCTATTTACCAGAACTGTGAACAGAATATAAAAGAAAATCTTTACAGATTCTCTTGCTTATTCAAAACTTTTTACGCACGTCACGAAAGTATGCTTCGTCAAAGTTAATACTTCAACTTTTTGTTTGGAGAATTACAGTGCCAAAAAATTGTCGTAGCTAGAAGCAGATGGAGACATTTAGATTCTGCAACTTTTGTCCGGAGTAAAATTTATCACATTTCTGGTGCATTCACAAAACCTTCGAACAAAGATGTAAACGATGTTCCCTCGTTATGACGAATGTAATAATAAAACGGCCGATCGAACACTAAGGTTTCCAGGAAATCTATCTGAAAGATTCTTAACGTCAGGCCTGTTACTGTAAACAGAATATAAGAAATCACTCGTTATGTATCTGCTTTAGTATTAAAATCTTCATGCACGTTACGAACATATAGTTTATCAACACCTCGAACTTGTGACTTTTGGTTAATTACTCTTCCAAATAATTTCTTCGGCTGTCTCGATAGAAGTTATTTAGAAAGTACAGGCATATTAATTACCAATGAACGGCGCATTTTATTTGGAAAATAGAAATAAAATATAAAAATTTGAACGGTTTAACATGTTCAAACAAGTTGTTATATGTGATGAGATCCAAGTATTATAGAGAATAATAAGGGTGTCCAGTTAAAACAACATTGCAATAAAAATTTTTTACGTGATATATCTTTGGCATCTTCGTGCGATCACACAACCCTTGAACAAAGACACAAGTAATCATTTGTTATAATGAATACTTTTATAAATTTGTTATAATAAATATGAAAATAACGAATACCTTAATAAATTTGTCACAATGAATATAATAATAACACGGTCGATTTATTTCGAATGTTAACGTACATGCACTCATACTGTTGTAACTAGTACGATTTTTGTGCTTTCAAATATAGAAATCTCCTTAAGTTGCCAGTAATAAATAACAATAATCGAGCTTTTTAGTCGACATTAACCGGCCAGTGTTTAATACAGAAAATTTGTTGCAAAACAATATTATCTCAGCCAGGGTTTGAACCTGGACGTCTCACCATGCCTAGAGAGTAGGAAAATCCAGGTTCAAACCCTGGCTGAGATAATATTTTTCGCAATAAATTTTCTGTATTAAAACATTGGCCAGGCGATGTCGACTAAAAAGCTTGATTACTGATCTTTGTGCTCTTGCGAATAAACCAACAATAATTTCATTTGTTTTCTTCAACTTTCATTGAAGTATTTGATGATACACGCGCACACACATTTTTAATATAATAATCCTTACGAAGGTACGCTTTGCATAATTTGCTACGAATCTCAGATTGGGTTCTCATTAAGAAAATATCTTTCTCCTTCAATCTTTTCATGCTCTACTATCAGGTATTGCTACAGATAACACCTGCGTTAAATTATTCAAACGTTTATGTTGGTACAAGTTCTATAACAGAGTTGCTCCCCGAATAAAATGATAATCTAAGAAATTGCAAGATAATCGACTATATGAAAAATATGGAAAAATTCCAATAAGTAATAATCGATAAATATTATTGTACAAAGAGAAAAAGGGTTAAATAGATTGAAAGGGATCTTACAGGTCGTTTAGCTGCTACCATATTTTATGATGTTCACATGCGACACATCTCATTAACTTCTTAATCTCGGATCGTATACGTCGCCTCGAAATAGTTCGAAATCATTTGACCATCGCACTACGAACAAAAACGGCCTGTTCGCTTCAAAGTTCTTGAAATCGGGTAGAAATCTTCGATTGCTGATGCCTACCAGAGAAATATCAAAATCCACCATGAAATTCTTTACGGTAAGATTTGAAGAAGCGACCAGGAAAAGCATCGAAGTGCTTTTAGATGGATTCGTAATGGCTCAGATTTGTGTGAAGATTGACTTTAATTTCCCTCTAATTTTCTAGCGCTTTCCTACTAATTTTTTTATTCTCCAAGAAACTAATTGGTATATATTTCTGACGTAATATTTAGAACCTTTCATATATTATATATAACAAAATTATATATTATATTATATACAGGGTGTTAATTAAATAGCGTCCACTAATAATATAGCGTTATTCCTGACTAAAAATTGAGTCAAAAAGTCCTGAACCATTTTTTTCTACAATGCTCAACGAAGCAGTAAATATCGAGTAAAGCTAATCTAATCGGCGTTGTCCTTTAGACGGAAGCACGTGCC